>NC_143582.1:69345215-69648002 GCF_048544385.1 Mastigoproctus giganteus | reverse complement strand
AGAGGCGAAGTCTTTACCTTTCCAACTTATAATGAGTATTGATTTGGGGAATCAATTTTTTTCTGGAATAAAATCAAATTCCAGTAATATGTATTTTCAGTAATAGTGGAAGAAAACCGGATCCAACAGATGCAAGTGCCCTGGTGGAATGCCTTAGCTTTAAGTTTCTTAAAATTAATCAGGTTGTCAGTTGTTGGGTACTTGCAAAATCGATTCCATGCTTTATTCTTTTCTTTTTTGGAATAATGGCATGCATCATTCCACAGATATTGGCATGTCTGTGAGGATCAACTGTGATTTTTGGTATAGCACAGTTTGCAGCTGTTATTATCTGTGCAGTAATGTGGTCAATAACTTCATCTATGGACTAGCTTTTGATGACTTGATCATCAGTGGAAATTGAATCAGTGAACTTGTTCCAGTCTGCCTTTGAAAATTTCCATTTTATGCAGCTGGCTATCTGTGTGGTTCTGTTTGTTTGCAAATAATTAGGGTAATGTGGGTTACTTAAAACTAACTACTGAATGATTGGGAACAGTTTTGGGAAACATATTGATAAGTCTATGCAGTAGATACTCCAGTGGGAAAGTGAATATAAGTGTCAGCACTAGTGTTTAATAACGTGAGATTCTGGCTGTCAAGAACTGTTTCAATGAGTTTTCCTCATTTGTCTATCTGGGGGGGGGATCCCCACTTAGTGTGGTGCCCACTTAAATTGCGTAGCAGAATAAAAGGAAATGGAAGCTGCTTTATAAGGTCCTCCAGTTCTTTTGCAGTGAATTCTTTGTTTGGGGAAAGGTATATAGAGACAATGATTAGAGTAAAATTCAAAACAATACATATGGCTACATCTTCTAATGTAGTCTGCAGAGGGATCTGTTTTGTAGGAACTTTGTTGTCAACAAGTATTGCTACGCCTCTTCTTCTTGAGTTAGTATTTCTTGTCTTTTCTTGATAGATACTATAGTTTGTAATCACTGGAATCACCTGTGGGGTTAGATTGGTTTCTTGCGAGCAAAGACTTATTGGACTGTACTGTTTGATTAGGTTATAAATATCAAAAATATTGCTTCATTTTTTTTTTTTTTTTTTTTTGATTTGGTAGTTGTTGGCGCATCGGCTTCTGTGGCCATATTGCACCTCCCAAGGTTTTTGCAGTACTTTGATCCAAGCCCGAGGCGGGAATCGAACCCGCGACCTTTGGGTTGCCGGGCAGGTACTTTACCCACTCGGCTAGCCCGGTCGGCTATATTGCTTCATAGACCTCTACAATTCCACTGTATAATATTCTGCATTATTTAGTTTTAGAAATTGTGTATGCTTTCTGTCTGCTTTTTATATCCACAGTCTGCTTGTATCGTTCTAGTTTCATCTTTTCTTTTTTTGGGAAGTTAGGGCACCGAATGTCCATATCATTCTCTGCATATAAATCTAAGATTGTTTCATCCTGCAGGGTACCAGCATCAATGTCCATATTTCCTGAGCATGGTTGGTCTGCAATATTTGGAGCTGATGCTTTCAATTTAAGTTTCTGGCAGAGTATCAGTTGCAACTGGTGGGACTGTTAGCAGAGTATTGCTAGCACGAGTCACTTTACATTGTTATGTAGGTGGCTACTGTGGGGACGATAGCACTGATCGAGCCCAATCGGCAATTGAGATGGATGGAGGTATTGTGATTGCCATTTGTGTTGCAGTTGACTGGTATTTTTTGGCTGCTGGAGCATAGGTAATTTTTGGTATGCTGAGCATAACTTTCTTCCTAGCTTCCTGATAGGTGACCTTTTGTTCAACTTTATTTCTGAATATCTTTTCCTACCCTCCAGAATTCACATGCTTTTGATTACGCTGGATGTTGGCCTTTACAATTTGGGCATTGTGGCATTTCTGCATTGCAGTCCGTTTGTGTATGACCTTTGGAGCTGCAGTTTGGGCAGATGGTGTCCTCTCGACATACTGTTTACAAGTGTCCAAATTTTTGACACTTGAAACATCTGATTGGGTTGGGAATGTAGGGACGTACTCAGCCATTAAGGTATCTGGCTTTCACACATGATGGTAAGGTTGGTGTATTAAATATTAGAATAATGTTCCTATTGAGAACAAGTTCACCATCTTTTTTAATCATTATCCACTTTGCTTGAACTACTTTTTGATCATGTAGTTCTTCCACTATCTCATCTTCAGTGACTTCATCAGATCCCACTCCGCTATTACCCCTTTGGAACTATTTAATGTAGCATGAGGGTGACCTGTATGGGTATTCCACAAAAGTTGACAATTTCAGTAGAGCCTGAGAATGCTGATGCTTAGCTGTTTCAACTAGCATATCTCCAGATTGGAGTCTTTTTTTTTTCACCATTTTCGGTGAAACAGCCACACTTTCCAAACATTTTTGGATTAGAAATGATGAAAGTGCACTCGTAGGTTTGGAAGAAAGAGAATGTAATATGAGGAATATTGGATATTCTGCTGATTCTCATTTTTGCATAGTCTCTTAGACTGGGATGAATCATGTTCGGTTTCATTTAGGTCATGGCATGAGTGTCTAGGCTCAAGTGCTGGATAGTTGTCGTAATCAGTGGTTGCTCCTTTTTGCCTGGAGGATAACTTTTCCCCCAGGTTATCAGCCCTGTCACGTAGAGGCAGGAGTGATGCCACCAGTGACCAAGAGATTAGTGTATTATGTAGGTTAGTTCTATATACAAGAAGAAAGGTGAAAACTTAATTCTAAAGAAGGCGCTTTGAAATTCACTTTGATCACTTGCTTGGCACTTGGGGCCAACTGTGTGGTACTACATTCAGGGTAGTGGGAAAAAAAAAAAACCTTTGAGTAATTGTGCAGTCAAATATGAAGTTCTCTGAGCAGTGCAGACAGGCTGCCAGAAGGTTTTGTCAATGATATATGTGAAATTTGCTAGCAGGGTAAGGAGGTGATTATCTCATTGTATAAGGCAATTGTCAGGCTCATGGTCCAATTTAAACTTATGGCCCTAAGCTAATGTGTGAGGCCTTTCACCCTCCACTAAATAATAATAAATTAAATTTTAAATGGAAAATAAATTAAATGGGCTGTACAATTAAACAGGCTTCACTAGTTATGTAATATGTACTATAAAAAGGCAAGTAACATTTGTGGATATTCTTTATTAACTTATGTTAAATAAATAAAAAAAAATTAAATAATGTAATTTAAAACTATAATCTATAAATTATATATATCACAAAAAATTATTCTTTGGACATATACTTTGGTTTTTTCTTTGAATAATTTTGTACGATGTTTACAGTTCACCTGTGACGACAATATTAAAAAAGATTTTTTTTTTTAAGATGGAGCAAGGCCCTAAGCTGTAGCTTGTTTAGCTTATATGTAAATCCAGCCCTGGTCAGGGCTGCATCTTGAGTACTGCATACAGGTCTGGAAGCCTCATTTTAGGATGTAGAGTGCTGGAACGAGTACAGAGAGAGCAAAGAATTTCGTGAGGTGCATAACCTCCAGCATCTAGACTTGCGAGGTGATCTGATTTAAGTGTTTAAGGCTTTAAAAAGATTAAGCAAACTCAATACTGATGGAATTCTTCCTCTTGTTCAGACTACACATGAGCAGGCATAAATTCAAATTGAGGAAGAATGGTTGCAAAATAGATGTGTGGAAATTTTCCTTTAGCCAGAAGGTGGTTGTTTACTGGAACAAACTTCTGTCAGTTGTTGTGCTGTCTCCTCTCAGTGGATAAGCATGCCATGACATCAGAACTGAATGCTAGTGTATGAGCTTAATAAGTCAAGGGCATTGGCTGATAGCTTGCATGGCCATGGATGCATGGTTTTTCTCCTTTCCTTTGTGTACTGTACCCATTATCTGGGTTCCTTTTAAGTACCCAAGTTACAATTATTATAGAAGATGACAATCAATGAGGGATAAAGGGGAAACGGGAATTATGTCCCTGTTATGATGAATGTATTATGGTTAACATTCTAAATTAAAAGATTTTTTCCTGGATATGTCATCCTTTTGTCTATGGGCCCTGATCCTGTACTTGCTGTGCAGGATCGATGCCTGTGTTAATCAGCTGGGTCAATTCAACCCCAAAAATATTTTGTCAATTTGTGCTTCATCTACTCTGTCCACACAGTTCAAATCTCTAATATATATTGTTGAAAGGTTTCTTTGAATTCTCCATAGAAAATTACAGAAATGTCTGTTAATTATTACACAATTAGGAAAAATTCATGTTCAGTTCAGTTCATTTGCTATAAAATTTATAATCACATGTCTGTCTTCAAGTACTGGATTAATACTCTTTCACTTTGGTCAAAATGGCATGGTCTATGGCTGCGATTGGTCTTCTTTCGAGTCATTGTGCACTGCTTTGTTCACACTGGAACTGTCTTTTCCAATTTTTTTAAAGTCCCATACGATGGGCAGTTTTTCCCATATTCTTTGTTATTAGTTCATTATGTTATTAATGGATTAGTAAATCCTACTCCTAAAATTTAGTTAAATATTTTTTCTGTTGATTAGTATGTATTTTCAAAATAGAATTATGTGCCTTACCATTGCAGCATTACTAGCAATTTTTGCCTCTTTGTTAATTTGTTTCATGCAAAGTATATTGACCTCAATTTTAGTTTCCCTTTAACATATTTGCTAATGCTTATATTTGTGAGGTGCTTTGTTTGTGCTTTGGGGTGCTTCTGTGGAGCACTTCTCTTGGGTTAACTGGAACAAGAGTAGGCACTGTGCAGTACCATGAAGGTATCTTACAGTCCCAACATAAGGTTGTGATGGTCTCCAAGGATCCAATTCACACTTGTAGGTCCACTGTGAAGATTCAAAATGAGAAGTCCAAAGGTATTGTGAACGTTTTAGAAAGGCAAATGAATAGATCAATTTCTGACAAGGAATGGTGGTGCCTGTCACCTAGTTGCTAAAGTCAGCTGTTGGAGCTTGTTGCACTGGAATGTAATATTTTTGATGGTTTAATGCTTAATGGTATGGTATATGCAAGTGGAACTAATACAATTAATCAATATTGTACAAAATGTTATACAATATAAAGTGCATTATAAAGTATTATACAATATTATATAAAATTAATCAGTATATTTAAGTGATGTCATTTATTGGTTAAAATTGCAAAGGAATAATTTCGAACATTCATATTTTTTGTTTCTTTGCTACATTCTGGGCTAAAGAAAATGTCAAAACTTTGAGCCACCCCTCACCTCATGCATACTCAGTTTTCCATAATGAGTCATAGCTTTATCTAAAATATATCTTGACATGAGCAGCTTTGCTTATTCCACATTTAGCTTATAACTTTATTTTTTGAAATGAAGGACTTCATTAGAAACTGATTTAGTCTTAATGATCTGCCTTAGTTTTAATCATGAAGGTTAAGATGAGTACATTTTTCAATATTTTTTTATTAATATTACTTAATTCAATAAAAATTATATTAGTTAGAACGCGTTTTATTTTTTGACTTCTCCTCTAATAAGAATATTCTCATGTCCTTGTTACTGGTGTCTAGTAATTAGAAGTGTACTACACTATGCAAATAAAGCAAAACATTTTTTACTTCATTTACACCAAAACACTTAAATAAAAGATAGTTAATTGTAAAAACTACATAAGCATATCATTATTTCATATTTCGGCTAGGATTAATCAATCTGCGTACATACAGACCGAAGGAAATACAGTACCAACTACTTGTAGTGCGATTATTTTTTATATTTATTCTTTCTCGTTATAAACTATGCTGAATGGTGTATTAATTAAATAAGCCATGGCCTAGGATCTTTCCTTTTTGAGGATATGCAATTACAGATTTTATAAATAATCAGCAGATATTTTGGTGATTATAACTATCTGCATAAAACGTGTTTTCTTACCTGGTACAACATGAACCAAAAACAACGAATTTAAATCGGGAATAATCCAAAAGATAAGCTAGCAATGCTTTTTGTCCAACGAATTCAATGTGAATAAAGCTCAGCACAATACATATTACGGAGCGTAGCTAAAATATATATAAATAAATCACACAAAACCTGTGAACTTCTACTACATAAAGATAACAAGTAAAAAAAAAAATAAAGTACACGCACATTTACAGAAGAACGCCATCTATTCAATATTTATGCACACGAATTGCAGTACGGCTGCATGAATAGAGTATTAGTGCAGGCAACATCATGCAAGGAAATAAAGTTAACAAAAAAAAAAATTAGTTTTCCCATTTTTTCTAATAATTTGTTAAAACCTTCCGAAAATTTATCAAAACCACTTGCTTCCACAACAGCGGGCGGAAGCCGTTACAGCAGTAAACTATTCTGGCCAAATGCAACCTTAGCCCATCTATTTCACAATCACTCCTTTCCAATTGAAACTTATGGGAACCTTGTGAAAATCTAAGCGCAAAGATTCCATGAGCCATTAGTTCATTAATCGCAGAATGACCTCCCCACACACTTCCAATAACTCACTGTTGAAAAAAAGCCGTGAATTACGGTTGAATTTGAAAGTGTCTGCAATTCTGCCCAGACACGATAGGAGGGAGTATATCATGAGAGCCTGGGCGATCAGTTCGGCCCTGGAAAGATTGTGCAAGGCTCAAGGGGTAGAATTCTTTCAGTCTGGTCTGTACTTGTTAACAGGAGAGACTGCTTCTACAGGGATGGGATACACTTAAATAGAAAGGGTGCAAGAATATTTGCTGATGCTATCGAGGCAGTATTAGTGGGTCGGAAAACTGCTAGCTTGGGGTGGGGGGGGATACAAGGACTAATAGATTAGCAGTAGCCACTGGCAGAGGTAAAAGTGATTCTTGCACTGCTTCTATTGGAATGAGTAGCAGCCTGGAAAACAAGATTCAGGATATTTCAGAGACTGCTGCGAGTCATTGCGGTACAAGTGAACACATGGGTTGTGTTAGGGTAGCTAAGAATAGAAACAGGTGCATGTATATTTGCGTGTAAACCAATGTTACGAGTTTGGTAAATGAATTTGAGGTATTGATCAAAACATCTAAGGCAGATATTGATGGGATTTCAGAGACGTGGTGTCACACAGATATAAGGAATGCAGAACTAGAATTTGGGGAGTACAACGTCCACAGAAAGGATTGACAGGATAGGAAGGGAGGAGGGGTTCTGCTATTAGTTAAGAAACATATAAAATCCAAGAAAGTGAAGCCAGTCGACATCGCTGGACAGTGCAGTGTCGAGTCAGTTTGCTGTGACATAAGCAGTGGGAGATCAAAATTGAGAGTAGGAGGTGGCTATAGGCCTAATGACTCTGACGAGTATAATAAGAAACTGTACAGGGAAATAGAGTGGGCCAAAAAATCAGAGAGTCTTATAATGGGAGATTTTAATTTCCCAGATATTGACTGGAATTTGTGGGTTGGTCACTTACACACTAGCAAGGCTTTGGTGGATTTATTGGAAGATTGTTTTCTCCATCAGCATGTTCGGGAGGCAACTAGAGGGAGTAATACTCTTGATCTGATTATCAGTAGTGATTCTTCTTGCATTCAGAATCTGCAGATAAAGGAACCACTAGGTGGCAGTGATCACAGTGTGCTGAAGTGGGATTTACTCAAAGAGGTAACTACCATCAGGGGTAAAGGGAAGGGTTTTTTCTTTCGTAAAGGCGACTACGATGGTCTGAGACAGTATTTAAATTCTATACAGTGGGACCAACTGATGATCTTACCAATAGCAAATTCAAAATGGGAAGCATTCAAATAACTTATCTTGGAAGCTACTAGGCTTTACATACCAACTAAAAAATATTGTTCAAGGTTTAGGCCTAAATGGATGTCAGATGAACTAATGAGACATATGACAGAGAAGAGAAAAAAATGCATGGGATACATATATATTAACATGTGACACCGAAGCCAGTGATCGATATAAGCTGGTCTGTAACCAAGTTACAAAGGAGCTTAGGCAGGCAAAAGCAGATTACGAGAAATCTTTGGCAAAGGATGCAAAGAAAAAAAGCGAAGAGTTCTTTACTTATGTAAACTCTAGAAGGAAGGGGATGAATCAGATTGGTCCACTGGATATCGATGGTTCAACTGTTGATGATCCTGCTCAGCTAACTAACAAACTAAATGAGTATTTTGCATCTACATTCATCCGTGAGGAATTATTCAGGGAGGGAAATGTCAAAGGTAAGTTAAACTCTGGCACTAAGCTAGATAATCTTGTAATAACTGAGAGTAAAGTGAACGAGAAATTGTTGAAGATAAACACAAGAAAGGCACTTGGGGTGGACGGGATCTATCCAGTTATATTAAAGGAGGCAGCAAAGGAAGTAAGCAAACCCTTAATCATAATTATGAAAGCTTCTTTGAACCCAGGGGAGGTACCAGCGGACTGGAGATGTGCAAATGAGACCCCAATTCACAAAGTAGGATCAAAGGGCAACACAAGTAATTATAGACCTGTTAGTTTAACTTCTATTCCAGGAAAATTAATGGAGGCACTGATTAAAGAAGCACTGCAGGATCATCTAGACAAGACTTCAGTTATAGCTCGGACACAGCATGGTTTTGTTAAGGGAAAGTCTTGCCTGACCAATTTGATTGGCTACTATGATGTGGCCACAAAGGAACTGGATGCAGGGAATAACTTTGATATCATATATTTGGATCTTAGAAAGGCTTTTGATACTGTTGCACATGGAAGACTGCTGCACAAATTGGAGCAGTGTGGCATTGGAGGCAACTTGCTGCTATGGAAAAGGGATGGTTGAGTGGGAGAAGACAGAGTGGTAATCAATGGAAACTGCTCATCGTGGACTAATGTTATTAGTGGAGTCCCTTAGGGTTCAAAATTTGGTCCATTGTTGTTTTCTATCAATAAATGATATTGATGATGTAACAGCTAGGCCTCTCATAACGCGAGTTCGATTAACGCGATATTCAGTTAACGCTATTTGAAAAATGATGCCACTTTACACGATGCAAATTTCCAGTTAACGCGATCTTTTTTTTTTTTTTTTTTTATGCGATAGTTGAAAAAGATTTGAATCGCACGTTAAGCTTACCGCGAGTCGTACGGTCAAAAAACAAACGTTTGCCTGATGCCTGCCTCGGTGTGTTCCATCAACCATCGGAAGAAGACGTGTTTGTCTCCTGCTAATAAAGTCAATGCAGACTTGCATTTAAAAATTCAAATTTTTAAATGAGCCAGATGAAAATGTTACCGAGAAGGAGATAACGGTAAAAGAATTAGATGAAATCTTTCGTATCGTATAGAACCTCAAACAAAAGGTTTGATGTTGTCTGCGATATTTATTTCGCCAGGGCCCAGAGAAGATTGTTGTCGGCTATCGGAAATTGATTGATGAAAAGAGAAAGTCAACACTGTTCAAATATTTTCACAACAGTAATTTCTTCATTGTGTATTTTATGTCAGAGGTTCCGAAAGGTTCACGGCGCCTTTAATGTCTCAGTAATTTTTTCAAGGCGCACCCAGATCAAAAGAAATACCTAACAGTTTCATTTAGTAGTTACGTCCAAACAACTTAAGAAGAAATGCTGAAACTGTGAACTACCTCGAGCTAGTAGTTCGCGCGGTGTTCGACAGATGTCGAGTATCGCTGTGTTTCCCTCAAAAATTTAAAATAATCCGCGGCGCACAGTTTGAGAACCTCTGTTTAATGCAATAAACATTTAATTCCATAATGATTTTCATTATCTTTTACATTATATGCAGTTAAAAAGTTATTTAAAAGGTATTTTTAAAATTCTTTATGGACATTCCAGAAGGTCAAGGACCAATGGTAATTTTTCCTGTTGGTTATTATATTCGATTAACGCTTTTCCGCTTTGCGTGATGCGCTCGCTGGACGAATTAATCGCGTTAATCGAGGCCCGCCTGTATATCAAGCTTAATGTCCAAGTTGGCAGGGTTGTTAAAGACACTAATGACAGTACACTGCTGCAACAGGATCTAGAAATGTTCAGCAGATGGGCTGAGAGGTGGCTAATGAAGTTTAACATTGACAAATGTAAAATACTACATTTGGGAAGCAGCAACCCCAGAATGACGTATCAACTGTGTGGTACTACACTGACAGTGGTAGAGATTGAAAAGGACCTGGGGGTAATTGTGCAGGCAGACATGAAGTTTTCTGAGCAGTGCAGACGGTCTGAAAGAGAAGCTCGTAGTGTCTTGTCCGCCTTATATAAGGCAATGGTCAGGCCACACTTTTGAGTACTGTATACAGGCCTGGAGGCCTCATTTTAAGAAGGATGTAGAGCTGTTGGAACGAGTACAGAGAAGGGCAACAAGATTAGTGAATGGAACGAAGGGTTGTTCTTACGAAGAAAGGCTTAAATTTTGCAAATTACAGTGTCTGGGGACAAGGCACCTACGAGGTGATCTGATTGAGGTGTATAAAGTCTTGAATGGTTTGAGCATGCTCAATGCTGAGCTGATGGAATTCTTCCTCTTGCTTAGAATAATCATTTGAGAGTGCATAAATTCAAATTGAGGAAAGACAGATGTAGGATATATGTGCAGAAGTTTGCCTTTAGCCAGTGGGTGGTTGGTTGGTGGAACAGACTTCTATCCTTTGTTGTGAAAGTTGATAGCCAAAATAAATGTGTAAGGCTGAGCTGGACAGGTACTTGGAATGACGGATGAGTGAAATGGGAGCGTGTTTTTTTTTTTTTTTTATAAGCATCAGCCAAAAATTCTTGCATCATATGCCTCTGCTAATGCCAAAAGTCACCATGCATATGCCCAATTTCTGGAGACTGCAGTTTACAGAATCCCAGTCTTTCTTCATGGAAAAATACCCATATTCTGCTTAAAAAGTGACACCAATTGATCTTGTTGTCCCTCTTCACACCCCTTCCTCCTTCTAAGAGTTCAACTTTCCTCCAAAAATGGGACTTCCAAATAGGTATTACCCTCTAGTTGCCTCTTGATCTGGTTATCAGCAGTGATCATTCGTGTATTAAGAATATGCAGATAAAGGAAGCATTAGGTGGCATAGTGTACTGCTGTGGGATTTACTTTAAGATATAATTTTCATCAAGGGTAAAGGAAAGGGTTTTTGCTTCCGTAAAGGTGACTACAGTAGTCTCAAACAGTTTTTAAATTCTGAACAGTGGGACCAACTGATGATGTTACCAACAGCAAATTCTAAGTGGGAAGCATTCAATGAATTAATCATGGAAGCCACTAGACTTTTCATACCTATTAAAAAATATTGTTAAAGGTTTAGACCTCAACGGTTGTCTAATAAACTAAGCACTCGATTAGGAATCAGTTAGCTTATTATAGTATTATCTATTAATCTTATTAAATTCCATTATTAATTAAATTGTATTTAAAAGGGAATGATGACCCAGGCTAGAGCTGCGAAACAAAGATCACAATCTAGCGAGATTGCTGTGACTCGGCGGACAAACGAAGGGGACAATTCTACAACGCATCACAGTCAAAAATGTGCGAAATATGAAATGATTGCTGAACTTTCTAAAACGGGACATGATCTAGCCAAAGAGGATATCTCTGTGTGTGTGTGCTAGATGCCAAGAGTGTCAAGAAATTAGACGCCAATTCAGCGTTCTGATGGGCGTCTTGAGATGTAGGGTAGATGCCCTCGAAGAAATTAATATGAGGGGTCCATCAAGGTCTCAGCTGCCCATCTCAACGGCAAAGCACACTCCTGTGCATCAGTCAAAACAGAGGCAATCTCCAAGGCAGAATGCTCTGGTCCGTTATTGTTGGTGACTATTGTCAGGGAGACGAGGAATATACTATGCAAGAAGGATAGGTGGAACAGGACCAGGGTATGTCTATCAAGGGCAATAGTTGACACTGTAGAGCAGACATCTTTTAAGGGCACAAAGGACGATATTATTGTACATATTTGCATGAATGACATTAAGAGTAGGAGATCTGCAGACTTTCTTAAGAAGTACAGGTCAATGTTGAAAAAAAGTCGCAAGTTAGGGTTAAATGTCAAAGTGTCTGCAATTCTGCCCAGACACGATAGGAGGGCGTATATGATGAGAGACTTGTAGATCAATTCGGCCCTGGAGAGATTGTGCAAGGCTCAAGGGGTAGAATATTTTCACCCTGGTCTGTGTTCGTTGACAGGAAAGACTGCTTCTACAGGGATGGGGTACACTTAAATAGAAAAGGTGCAAGAATATTTGCTGATGCTATCAAGGCAGTATTACGTGGGTCGGAAAACTGCTAGCTTAGGGGGAGATACACAGAATAAGAGGATAACAGTGGCCGCAGGCATAGGCAAAAATGATTCTTTCACTGCTTCTATTAGAATGAGCTACAATGGATAAAGGGATGGTTGAATGGGAGATGACATAGAGTGATAATCAATGGACACTGCTTTTCGTGAACAAATGTTATAGGTGGAGTTCCCCAGGGTTCGGTGTTGGGACCATTGTTGTTTTCAGTATTTACCAAGGCAATGGAAATTTCCAGGAGTGCTGGGAGACATAGTGGAACAAATAAATACATGAGCTGTGTTAGGGTAACTAAGAGTAGAAACATGTGCATGTATACTTGCATGTACAACAATGCTAGGAGTATAGTTAATAAATTTGATCAGCTTGAAGTGTTAGTCAAGACATCAAAGGCAGATTTTTTGGGACATCAGAGACGTGGTGTCACACAGATATAAGCAGTGCAGAATTGGAATTTGGGGAGTACAATGTGTACAGGAACGATAGACGGTATTGACGTGCATCCAATTGATGTTGGTGGACAATGCAGTATTGAGTCTGTCTGGTGTGAAATAAGCGCTGGGAAAGGAAAAATGACAGTAGGTGTGTGTTTTAGGCCTACTGAAACTGATAAGTATAATGAGCAATTGTGCAGAGAAATAGAGTGGGCCAGTAAATCAAAAAGTCTTATAATGGGGGATTTTCACTTTCCAGATATTGACTGGAACTTGTAGATTGGTCACTTGCACACTAGCAAGGCTTTTGTGGATTAATAGGATGACTGTTTTCTACAGCAACATGTTCGAGAGGCAATCAGAGGGAGTAATACCCTTGATCTGATTATCAGCAGTGATTATTTATGCATTAAGAATTTGCAGATAAACGAACCACTGGGTGACAGTGATCACAGTGTGCTGAATTGGGATTTACGCAAAGAGGTAACTACCATCAGAGGTAAAGGGAAGGGTTTTTGCTTTCATAAAGGCGACTATAGAGGACTCAGACAGTTTTTTAAATTCTGTACAGTGGGATCAATTGATGATGTTACCAAAGTTGAATACTAAATTGGAAGCCTTCAGACACATAATTTTTGGAGGCTACTAGGCTTTTCATTCCAACTAAGAAATACTGTTCAAGGTTTAGGCCTAAATGGATATCAGATGAAGTAATGAGGCTCGTGGCTGGGAAGAAGAATGTATGGGATGCACATAAAGTATCAGGTGACACAGAACCTATGGTAGGTATGAACTAGTATTTAATCAAGTCAGAAAGGAGGTTAGGCAGGCGAAGGCAGTTAACAAGAAATCTTTGGCAAAGGATGCAAAGAAAAACAGCAAGCAGTTCTTTACTTATGTAACCTCTAGAAGGAAAGGGATGAATCAGATTGGACCACTTAACATAGATGGGTTGACTATTGATCATGCTCAGGTAGCTGATAAACTGAATGAGTATTTTGCGTCTACATTCACTCATGAGGAGTTATTCAATGAGGGGAGTGCCAGAAGTTTATGAAACTCTAACAGTGAGCTAAGTGATTTTGTAATAATTGAGAGCAAATTGCAAGAGAAATTGTTGAAGTTAAACATAAGGAAGGCATCTGGGGTAGATGGGATCTATCCAGTTATATTAAAGGAGGCAGAAAAGGAAGTACGCAAACCCTTAGCCATAATTATGAGAGCTTCCTTGGACTCAGGGGAGGTCTCCATGGACTGGAGGTGTGAAAATGTATCCCCAATTCACAAAGTAGGTTCAAAGCGTGACACATGTAACTACAGGTCTGTTAGTTTAAGTTGTATTCCAGGGAAAATAATGGGATCATTGCTTAAAGAAGCATTGCAGGATCACCTAGACAAGACTGCAGTAATAGTTAACACACAGCGTGGGTTTGTTGTAAAAGAGAGGTCTTCTCTGACCAATTTGATTGGATACTATGATGTGGTCACAAAGGAACTGAATTCCAAAAATAATTTTGATATCATATACTTGGATTTCAGTAAAGCTTTTGATACTGTTGCACATGGAAGACTGCTGTACAGTAGTACAGCAGTCTTCCATGTGCAAGGGTAAGTTGCTACAATGGATAAAGGGATGGTTGAATGCGAGACGACAGAGAGTGATAATTAATGGACACTGCTTTTCGTGAACAAATGTTATTGGTGGAGTTCCCCAGGGTTCGATGTTGGGCCCATTAGTAGATATGTTGGGGGTTTAAACACATTTACATAAAGTCTAAATGTTTTTAAACACAATTGCATAATACCTGGAGGGATTTAAACACATATGCATACTATACTCCCAGTACAGGTGTGAAAATGATATTTAGTTCTAATTTCACTCCCTAGATGGCGCCACTTGCTTACCGAGTTTTTTTGGTTAGTATTTTTGTCCCTAGATGGCACCACGTATATTTCTCTCTTAATTTTTATCATACCTGAGTCTTTTCTTGTGTGTATGTAAACCTTTTTGAAAATACATTTTATTACTGTATATCTTCTTAAGTTGTGTGTAAACCTTTTTATTGACACATTTCCTAAAATCCAAAACTCAAACACCAAAGAAAATTTCAGCCTTTGATAAAAAGAAAATACATTTTCAATTAGACATACATGTATTTATTCTATCAACAAATGAAAAAAAATTTCCGATCTGAAGTTGTGTGTAAACCATTTAATTGACACTTTTCCTAAAATCAAAAAACTCAAACATCAAAGAAAATTTCTGCTTTTTAATGACCATTTTTAAAAAGGTACATCTATGAACAAAACAGTAACATTTTGAGAACACAAACAATCAAAAGACACAGTTCAATGAAATGGGAATAAATGAGCATAACGTTCAATATAACGCTTCCTTAACTCTGATATCATTCCAAGTACTGCCTGCAGAATATTATAAGGATTAATTTCTGGTTCTTTCTGCTGCAAAGTACATCTTGCCGTAAAGTCTGTTACAACGTTATACGGAATCAGATGTCGAACCATATACTCGTAGGCTTCTTGAAATGTGATATCACTGGTGGTGGTGAACTGTCGACGCAGTCGTAAACATTCGCGAGCTGTGTGTAGTACTTCCATCACTGATTCTTGCATCAGCGTGAATAGTTTAGCTTCGTTCCCAAGCACAGATACAAAATCGTCAACATAGAGTATTTTTTGTGAAAGAGACTCACATTCATCCAAGTCGAGATTAAAATCACACAGCTCACCATTGGTAATTGTAGCACGACCTGCATCTGTCTCAATCTCCAAGCCGTCTGTAAATGTAATAGTTTCATGTGCACGACCCCGTACTAATAGTAATACTTCAGGCCATTTTAACGCTATCTTACTCCACTGATCTACCGTTAGTTTTAGATAACTCGAAGCGCATTCCAAAACGATCGATACTTCGAAATCAAGCAGGAGAACTCGTAGAATAGTGCATGAACTGAGGCGACGAAAAAACACATAGTTCTTCTTTGGAGCGGTACTCATCTTAGCAGTTGCTGAAAAATGGCAAATGTAACGTATAACAGTCATATATAAAGCAGTCCCAACCCGGATATGTGACTAATAATATTACTCAAGAAGAAGTGTGTCATCGGAAATTGCCCAATAAAACAACCTTCAACCCAGATATGGACTAAGAATATTACTCAAGAAGAAGTGTGTCATTTTAAAGTGTCTAATTAGGAGCTCTTACAGAATGACAAACTATTTTCCTTTTGACCTTAAAACCCACTTACAGGATGTCTGTAGTATTTCCGAACAAGTTTCGTTTTGACGAAATAGTAGGATCAATGACTGAGAATGTCATAAAGCTACTGGAGAGCCTTTAAAAGCGACCACAGTCACAGAATCGTTACCGAAAAAAAAAATGGACATGTGTGATGATAGTTCACTGGAGTGTGAAGCTGTCCGTCTTGCAGAAGTTATTGAAGCTGAAATATTGTATACGAATACTGTACTGTATACTGAGGTGAGTGACTTTCCTCCTATATTATCCCTCTTTATTTTTAAACGTGATAAAAATGCAGTTTTATAACAATGCTTAATATTCATTTTCAGAATGCAGAATTCTTTTCATTGTCTCCTCGTGTCGAGGGGAGGGCAGGAGGATCAAACGAAGGACCTGTAAGTCTTATTCAGAATCTCATATGCAGAATTACAATCCGAATTCCAAAAACGTTAAGTATTTTTTTTTTTTTTTTTCATTTCTTTTCAGATTCAAATTGGTGGTGGTGACGAAACATACGAACGATTCTACGAAATCAGTGAAGGGCCAGAGAAGTATTCCTCTAAATATAAAACTATGTATAAAACGTACAAGTGCAAATACCGAGACTTACATTTGCTTGCAGGGGAACAATTTTTTCTTTTGTTCAAACAAATGTTTAAACTAATTATAGGGCAAGTAAACAAGGGAGGAGAATTTAGCCATGTTCGTTTATGTGTAAACGCCGACTCCCTAAAAACACCGATTAATCTTCCATTTATGAAGATATCAGAACTGACAATAGATAGAATTATGGATGCGTTTTTCAGTGTAGATCAGTCGCGAAGTGGCTTTCTGATAACAGACTCTCTCACAATCGATCTGGTTCTTATAAACATATCAAATAAAGGTGGTGCTGGGCATTCTAAAAATATAAAAAAACGAACTATTGTACATCTGAACAGATTCTTAGAAAAGAAGAAGTGCGTTGTCAAAATTAGGAATAATGATAATATGTGCATGGGACGTGCAATAGTAACAGCTATTTCAGCCCAACAAGACGACACCATTACGTACAGAAAAGTTCGCGAAGACAGAAACGGTTTGCAGACTTCGAGAGCCAAGCAATTGCATGAAAAAGCAGACGTTTCCGAGACAGTGTGTGGAGTGGAAGAACTACAAAAATTCCAGCGAGTTCTTACTCCCGAGTTTCAGATAGTTGTACTGTCAGCCGACAACGAGTTTGATGTTATTTACAGGGGTCCTGAAGCAGAGAAACAAATATTTCTACTGTGTATTGACAAACACTACGATGTAGTACGCTCTGTGAAAGCGTTATTTGGAGCAGATTATTACTGCTCACTGTGTTTTAAAACGTTCCAAAACATTGAAAGACTTCACACTCATTCTTGTCCATATTCATGCAATAGGTGTCGAACACGTGAGTATCATAGTGGCGATTTGGTGTTGTGTAGTGATTGTTTTCGGTATTACAGAGGAAATATCTGTTTCGACGCTCATAAAAAAAACAACAACTGCTCGACATATCACCGTTGTCGTGAGTGTTTGCGAACGTTCACCACCCAGAAACAACACAAATGCAAACCCCTGGATTATAGATAGAATTATGGATGCGTTTTTCAGTGTAGATCAGTCGCGAAGTGGCTTTCTGATAACAGACTCTCTCACAATCGATCTGGTTCTTATAAACATATCAAATAAAGGTGGTGCTGGGCATTCTAAAAATATAAAAAAACGAACTATTGTACATCTGAACAGATTCTTAGAAAAGAAGAAGTGCGTTGTCAAAATTAGGAATAATGATAATATGTGCATGGGACGTGCAATAGTAACAGCTATTTCAGCCCAACAAGACGACACCATTACGTACAGAAAAGTTCGCGAAGACAGAAACGGTTTGCAGACTTCGAGAGCCAAGCAATTGCATGAAAAAGCAGACGTTTCCGAGACAGTGTGTGGAGTGGAAGAACTACAAAAATTCCAGCGAGTTCTTACTCCCGAGTTTCAGATAGTTGTACTGTCAGCCGACAACGAGTTTGATGTTATTTACAGGGGTCCTGAAGCAGAGAAACAAATATTTCTACTGTGTATTGACAAACACTACGATGTAGTACGCTCTGTGAAAGCGTTATTTGGAGCAGATTATTACTGCTCACTGTGTTTTAAAACGTTCCAAAACATTGAAAGACTTCACACTCATTCTTGTCCATATTCATGCAATAGGTGTCGAACACGTGAGTATCATAGTGGCGATTTGGTGTTGTGTAGTGATTGTTTTCGGTATTACAGAGGAAATATCTGTTTCGACGCTCATAAAAAAAACAACAACTGCTCGACATATCACCGTTGTCGTGAGTGTTTGCGAACGTTCACCACCCAGAAACAACACAAATGCAAACCCCTGGATTATTGTGAAAAATGTAAGATAGTTCACATGTCACAACACTGCTATGTTCAGAAACCAGCGGACCCTAAAAAACATGTATCTATAATTTATTTCGACACCGAGACGGTGTTGCATCAGGGTGAGCATATACCAGTGCTCTGTGTAGCAAGTTTTGGAGATGAACTGCGTTCATATGAGGGACCCAACTGTGTCACAGCATTCATGGACGAGATTTTTGGAGTTCGTGAATCGTCAAAACGTGCTCGCGATGGTCGAAACATTAGCCACATCGAACCCAAATACAAAGATGTGCGGATAATAGCACACAATTTGCGAGGCTTTGATGGTTACTTCGTACTGACTTACCTCTACGGTAAGAATTTCGAACCTCATGTTATTTTTGACGGCTCTAAAATATTAGGAATTTATCATTTGAAACTAAATCTCATCTTCTTAGATTCTTATTCGTACTTATCAGTTCCCCTTAGAAGGTTACCTGCAATGTTCGAATTACCCGAGGTTCGAAAAGGATTCTTTCCCCATGCATTCCATACTCTACAAACTACAGATTATGTAGGTCCTATTCCTGACCAAAAACATTTCAAACCCGAATTTATGTCGAAGGAGGATAGTGTAGAGTTCCAAACGTGGTACTGTCAGAAGAAAGGCCAATCGTACGACTTAAAAGCAGAGCTCATGGCATATACACTTGACGATGTACGGGTATTACGTGACAGTTGTAATAAGTTCAGATCTCTCCTAATCGATATCTCCGACGTCGATCCGTTCAACCAAGATATCACCATAGCAGGAACGTGTAGTAGAATTTTCGCGAGGAACTTTCTACCCCAAAACACGATGGCTATCCTCCCCCCAGGGGGGTATCGAGGGTCGAACCTCCAAAGTCGAAATGCAATTGCATGGCTATCGTGGCTAGAACAACAAGAGAATGCACCGATACAACACGCCCGCTCGGTTGGGGGTGAGGCTCGGATTGGGCCCTTTTTCGTTGATGGGATCCGAGATAAAACAGTTTACGAATTTCATGGTTGTTATTTTCATGGATGTAGGATCTGCTATCGAGGTAATACGCTACAGACAAACAGAAATCTACCCATGTCAGTGCTCTATGAAGAAACGTTGGATCGTGAAACGTTTCTGAAAAACCAAGGCTACAACTTGGTTTCCATATGGGAATGTCAATTCGATGAAATGAGAAAAAATAACCCCGTCTTGAACGCATTTGTAGCCAATTTTAATATAACAGAAGCGATTACCCCTAGAAGTGCCCTCAGAGGTGGTCGTGTGGATTGTTTTAAACTGTACCACAAAGCAGATGAAAACGAGCAGATTCATTATATGGATTTTTGCTCCCTATACCCCTGGGTGTGTAAATACGGAGTGTATCCGCGTGGCCATCCAAATGTTATTCTGAGAGATTTCGATTACAGCAACAGAGCATACTTTGGCATTGCTAGTGCACGCGTGCAAGCACCAGAGAAGTTGTTTCTTCCAATATTACCGATAACGTGTAATGGAAAGTTAATTTTTCCTCTGTGTGCAAAATGTGCTCAGGAGGAATCAGTCCTCTGTAATCACGAAGATACGACCATAAAAGGCGTATGGACAACTCCAGAACTGTATTTGGCATGTGACTATGGCTACAAAATTATCGAATTCTACGAAGTGTGGCACTTTGATGAAACACACGAATCGTTGTTTGGTGGGTATATCGATACCTTCTTGAAAATTAAACAAGAGGCTTCGGGGTGGCCTCAGGGCATCGATCGTGACAGCTACATCCAAGAACTAAATCAGAAGGAAGGTATCACACTTGATCCTGCTCAAATTAAAAAAAACGCGTCCAGACGCGCTCTGGGAAAAGTGTGTATGAATTCTTTATGGGGTAGGCTTGCCATGCGAACAAATCATGTAAATACTGTTCTATGCAAGTCCTACTCAAGCCTCGTTGAACACTTCATGGATGATGGTAAAATTATCCACGATGCTCGACTAGTCACTGAAGAAAAAATGCTGATAGCATACAGCGTTCTTGAAGGTACAGAAGCCCCATATCGCAAAGGAAATGCTGTAATAGGGTCCTTTGTTGCTTCATACGGACGAATTAAACTGTATAAAACCATCGCACCTCTGGGAGAGCGTTTAATTTATACAGATACCGACAGTTTGGTATTCTCATATAAGCCAGGCGATACACTTCCATCTACAGGTCACTCACTAGGTGAACTAGTAGATGAATTGGAAGGTGACAATATTTTAGAATTCGCTACTTCAGGACCCAAATCGTATTCGTACAGAACACGCTCGGGCAAATCTGTAACAAAATGTAAAGGCATTACCCTAAACGAGAACAACAGCCGACTCGTAAACTTGGATGTAATGCAATCAGCGGCAATGGGTGAACATGTTGAAGTGACAGTTCCTGTACCGTTCAACGTGAAACGTGACAAATGGCAGTGTAAGCTACTCCATACATCGTTAACTAGGCGGTATGGTTTCACATTTAAGAAGCGCATAGTTGGAGAGGACACCCGTACATTCCCATATGGATACTTCCATGAAAAACACAATCAAAAATGATTCGTCGGTTATAACACTGTCACTATGTGTTCGTTTATCCACCCCTTCACGTGTCGCGGCCGGTGGTACTCAAAGCGGTAAAACAACCTTCATTCTGTCCCTTATTAAAAACAGCAAACAGTTAATTTCACCCCCTCCGGAGAGAATAATTTACTGCTACTCTGAAGAGCAGGATCGGTTCTTACAGTTTCCGCAGGTTGAATTCGTAAAAGGCTTGAAACTGCCCGAAGTCGATAGACATGTCAGAAATCTAATCATAATCGACGATCTCCTACATGCTGCAAAAGACAGTTCCGAAATCGCTGAAATATTCATTAAAGGAAGCCATCACAGGAACACAAGTATCTGTCTTCTCTCCCAAAATTTGTTCTGTCAGGGTAGTCAATATCGGACCATCAGTCTTAACTCACACTATTTAATCGTTTTTAAAAATCCCAGAGATTCCCGACAAATATCTCACCTAGCCTCTCAAGTATTTCCAGGGCGTTCGAGTGTTCTAGTCGATATTTATAAGGAGGCCACAGAAAAACCATTCTCATATTTATTACTGGACTTTCGACAAGATACACCAGAACAATTACGTCTGCGCTCGTGCATATTACCGGAGGATGGCCCGTCAATTACATATGTACCTTCATGGCTAAAAGACTCCGAAAACATAGTGACTTCATCAGGTTTTTGTCTGGTGCCAGCCCCAAGCAAGCAAATACAATTTTGAGACAGGCATCGCACTCTCAGGTCACGGTTTTGTGCGAACTGTGTAAGAATTTACTAAGAGGTAACATACCAATCACTCCACAAGAACGTCGTAGACTGCAGCGCAAAAAGAAGCTGTTACGTGTTCTAGCGGATAAAACAGTCCCCTTCACAAGGCGACGGAGACTTATTACCCAGCAAGGAGGTGCACTGTTTCCCTTACTGGGCAGTGTGATAATTCCACTGATAACATCGCTAATAAGAAAATGAACGACTCGTTCAAAAAATATTTACTACTGGCACCACCAGAACACCAACGGATGATTTCTCTGGACGAAGAGATGTCCGAAATTCTGAAGAGACAGGACATGTCGATCGAATCCAAGGTGAAGGCCTACATTCAAACATTGCAGGCTTTTCTGGGACTGAAGAAGAAAAGCGGGCCTCCGGAGGAGGCCCTCGTGCTCCCTCCCGCGGCGGCCGGGGAAAAGCGCGCGCCAAACGTGCAAGGAAGAAACCGTCGATTCTGACGTCTCCCCGTCGCTTGAGAGGAAAGAAAATACAGTGGATAAGCATGTAAGTAGACAATTTTTTTTTTTTTTTTTAAATTTGTTTATTTAAGTGATCGATTACATCTAAAGTGGCAAGAATATCATTGCCCCACAAATTTTTACAATAACATTCGTTAACAATCTGTCTCATAGTAATACCGCGACATCTATGGGTTAAAAAGAAAACACAATGCAGTCCACAAGCTATAGATTCCCGATGTTGTATTACAGTCTTGTTATGAGTCCACTTGCGACTTTGCCTTTTCAGAAACACCGCAAAATCTTCGGGAGGGGGGCGGGCAAACGTGTCGAAGTAATCGGCTTCTTCTTCTCCGAGGTAGATAGCTATCCAATGTGTTCCTGGTCTGTCGGATGGATCGGTGTTGACGACTAGAAGAAACGGTTTACTAAGAATGTTCGTAGCCAGTTCGTCGCGAGCACATACACTTATGGGGTAATCTTTAACAACACTTTCCAACAAACGTGCTATTTCTTCAGTGTTCATAATCCAGAAGAACCGACCTGTCTTTTGTCAGCGAAACCACGTTCTCGAATTCACTGTACAAGACGCACGTGACGTTTTCAGGCAATGGTGATGAAAATTTCAGTTCGAGACGTACGCTCCCCCGTTTCAGTGCACTAATGTGTGTACCGATGGCGTTTTCGTCCGGCGATAAATCAAAACCGTACAATACATTACCGAGTGGATACTCGGAATATGACAAATCGTTTCCGGTGTCTTCCGTCCATTTATTTAATGAAGAGAAGAGTGACAGATACGATCTCGTATACTGTCCTGTCTTGAAGTCGGGAGTCAGAGGTATTGACGGGTACTGAATGCCATCGGCAGTCACTTGTAAGTAACACAGGTTGAAGTGAGAGAAGTTAAAAGGATTACGAGAGTACGATCCATTGAAACCTTCGCTCGACACCAAACCCACAATCACGCGCGATGGAATTTGTCCTAGGAATATATTATCACGTGTGGAATCTACCATTCCTTTGGGAATAGAAAAGTATGTCACGTTCACGCGATTAATAGGGTACACGATCGGGTTCTTCTCTAAAACATTGATGTGTGCTAGTTGAATCTGAGGATTCAATTTCACTTTACGTACGAATAACGTTGCTTCCATAATGTTCAACTTGGCAGTCGACGAATCGTTGGAAAGCAAACAAAATTCGGGGGAACTTCTTACCAGTCGTAAACGGAGGGAGACGTTATTCACTATGTATTTAGATTGGTGACACAGATCGAGTCGAAGTCTTCCTAACATCTCTGCAGTTTTCGATTTTGAGAAGAATTTCGATCATTGGTACATACCACTGTCGTCCTTCTCGAACATCTGTTTAACATTGGGGTACTGATCTTTGACGTACATCTCAGTTGTCAGTTGCGAATTCTTGGCTTCCCGTCCATAGTTAAGAAGCGTTTCCAGGTATGCACGATAAGGGTACGTATTCGATGATGGGTTAATCAGTTTGTCTTGTACAAAGAGATCGACTTGACTGAATAGAGAGTGAAAGAAATTGTTAACGACTCCTACTTTATCATTTTCTTCCAGATCTTTTCCATCGCTTCTGGTGATTCGCACCTTCAACCGCAAATAACTTTTCCCGAGGTCTAGATACTCTTCCGAAGTCCCCGGAATATAGAATTCGATCGGGCCTACACTATCTACAGATGCCAGAGGAAGGAAAGTAATATACGACGACCGTTCGACACACATATTAGTGGCAGGTTTACTGAAAAGATCCAGCTCAGACATCATAACTTCCATCGAAAATATCGCGACGTCTACGTTTACCACCTCTCTGATTACGCACCTTGTCTTTAATGGCTTGCCCGACTTCTGATACACGATTTAAAAACGAACGTTTAGGTGGAACACCTGATACGACATCATCAACGATATTTCGTCCTGCCGAGAGTACTTGTCGACCGATGAAAGCTGCTGCAGGTTTGAGTATCGGTGTGAGAAAACGGAATGCTGTGCGGAAGATGTTTCCCAATCCGTAACCTCTCTGGATAGAGGGCCCAGCGAAGTAGGGGTTCCCCCCTGCTTGCATTGTGTAGTAATGGACGTACGCATTCATCGTTCACGGAAATGTAGTTTAATTGTAGTCTTTCCGTCACTGAACGGCACGAATTCACCGCTATCTGTACGCACTTGGATGGTTACTGTATGGAACGTGCTTAACTGGAGGGGGTAATAATCTAAATGCGAGAACTCTCCGTTATTGGAAAACGATACGACACGTAACAGTGGCGCTTTCGTGTCACCTACAACCTGATCCTCAATTAGATTACAATAGACGAAATAGGAACTGACACCCCTATATATATCTGCCTGGTACTTAGCGTAAACTCTGCCTTCTAAGTCTCTGCCTAGTTTTTCAAAACCTAACATCTGACCGAGCCCTGTTTTTGGGAAGCGAAGGTAAACTGATGGATCGATTTCGATAGACACTATACCTATGGAGTTCACTTTTGCGTCGAGTTGGGGTGCCACCTTCATCATGGCGTTAAGCACCTGTGATATACTTTTGTAGTTCCCTCGTGGAAGTTTACAGACCTGAACAGCTTCTGCTTTCACACCCCGCTATGTGATCGTTCTATTGGATGCTTCTTTAGGCATTGTGATTTCCTTCTTGGAAAGCCACTCGCCGACATGATAATTTCGGAAAATATGGAACCCTCCTTGATCCTCGCTAAATGCCTTATCGAGACCTATAACCCGTGTAAAAGCTTTAGAGATTTTCACAGTACTCTCGTTCTTCACCCTTAACGTGAACTGTTCTTTCGTTCCGTCAGTTTTCACTTTCAGTTGAATGTCACTGTCGACAGAATTAACATCATCGATAAGTTTTGAGAAAGTGGTATACTTTTCTTTTAATACTGTCATCGCTCTGACTTCTTTTTTCTTTTTGGGGTACAGTGTGAATATGTTCCATCCATCGGAGATATTATCCCATGAAAGAGGGAAGTGTACTTCGGCAAGTGCTACTTCCCACTTGCCAGAGAGAGAAACAGCATTAGGCAGTTCCACTGTGAATTGTGACTGAGAATTTCTGGGATGTAGATCCATACTAGCATTACTGGGTAGTGTAAGGAAAAACATCTTGTGAGCTGACCCAACTGTTGAAGCTTTGTGGGTAGCCTAACCATTTGACTAATAACTGACGTTGTCCTCTGACTGTCTTTTGTTTAAGTACCTTTTCGATGGGGTAGACGTCAGGGGGTAGATTATCGTCAAAGTTAACTTTCTGTAACTGTGTTTCGTAAAACGTTCCTTCTATCTGATCACCATCACGGCCTGTCACACTGTACACAACAGGGTTACGCTTCAAAACACGTGTAATAGTAAACACTTCTCTCGTCCAATTCCCCCAGTAACCTTTGCGAAAAGGGTGAGACCCGCTGCTCAAAACAACTCTATCTCCGATTTTAAATTTCGGTTTCAGGGTTTTGGTACGGCTGTGGTAGAGTCTTTTATACACTTCTTCTTCGTTAGCAAGCGTGACTTTTACTGGGGCCATACCTATAGAACAATGTGTAGTACGATTATATGTAGCCACAATATCGTCGAGTACGGGAATATATTTCTGACTTTTGGAATAAGAAATCCACTTATAAATTTTTTCTTTCAGGGTACGAATGAAGCGTTCGGCAATAGCTGCCTTCTTATCTGATCTTGTTGTATAGAAATTGATACCATGGGAGAGGAATAACCGACGAAGAGGAGCATTAATGAATTCTTTTCCTTGGTCGGTGTTAACGTAAAATGGTGTTTCTTCTTCGAAAATAGATTTGAATGCCTGCACCACCTCGTTGGCTTTTTTGCTTTTCAGTTTTCTGACCCAAGAATATCGCGAGAAGCAGTCCACACAAACCAGAAGGTAACGATATCCATCGTTTGAGTCGGCGAGAGCCGACAGGTCACCTAGGTCACATTGGAAAGTGTGATTAAGTCCGGGAACTTTAATTTGGTTCCTCCGAAAATTAATTCTTTGCTGTCGATGTCTCACGTAAGTAGGTTGACTAGCTAGGAATTCGCGCACAAAACGTCTGGGTAATTTAGTATGTTTTTGAAGAGCATCAATAGAACTGAAACTACCTATTACTTTAGGATTATAATAGTCTGCTAACATTTCTCTATCTCCACAGGTAGGAATGGACACTGTCGAAGACATCGCACTATTTATATTTGTCATCATCCTGATAGTGATTATTATTATCTTGGAGCCGCAGCGTGAAGATAGGAGTATGGACTGTTTCCACACATCTGAAAATGTTACTGTTTGTTCATAGATGTACCTTTTTAAAAATTGTTCATTAAAAAGCAGAAGTTTTCTTTGGTGTTTGAGTTTTTGATTTTAGGAAACGAGTCAATAAAATGGTTAACACACATAAGTTAAGACAATAATAAAGAGTTACAATAATAATAAAAAGACACTAATTAAAAAAAATGTATCTTCATATTGAATCTCTAAGGAAACGAACCTATAAAAGTTTTACTCACACACAAGAAAAAAAGACTCAGGTGGCTTAGTTAATAAACACTATGACAAGACAATGAGTTTTCTTTTTATCAAAGGATCAATAAAGGTTTAAATCTATGAGAAGACACTGCGAAAGAAAATATTTTTTGTCACTTTTAAAAATAAAAAGTGTCTCATACTGCGACATTACACAATTAACACAAATATTCCGATGACATTATTTGATATGTTTATCGCTTCAGTAAATAAAAAGTGATGGAGGAAGTCATCATGCTGGGACATTACAAAATTAACACAAATATTCCTACAAGAATGCGTGTTATTCTTCTGGAATTATACAGTTGGGTGGTGGTGGCCTAGAAAAAAAAAAATGTGCAACACCGGACGTGTAGACCGTTTTATATAAAAGCTGGGTACAGTCTGTCGTGACATTCACCGTTTTTCTACAACTGTTGTGTTTTTCGGGTCTCAGCTCAACTACAATTCCACTAGTCTGTACTATGGAGCCACGCTGCGAAAACATGCGTTTTCCCCGTCATTGGCGTGGAATCGGGAGTAGACCTTTCCTCAACTGGCAGGGGGAGATTGAAATTCCAGACAGCTACATACAACAGCGAAAAGAAAGAAGTAGCGACGAAAACATGCGTTTTCCCCGTCATTGGCGGGGAATCGGAAGTAGACCATTCCTCAACTGGCAGGTGGAGATTGAAATTCCGGACAGCTACATAAAATCGACGGGTACGAGGTTTCGTCCGAGTTAAAAGGTGGAACTTTTTTAATTTGTTGATTGAAGGTGTACATGTATGTCGGAAATTTTTTTCATTTGTTGATAGAATAAATACATGTATGTCTAATTGAAAATGTATTTTCTTTTTATCAAAGGCTGAAATTTTCTTTGGTGTTTGAGTTTTGGATATTAGGAAATGTGTCAATAAAAAGGTTTACACACAACTTAAGAAGATATACTGTAATAAAATGTATTTTCAAAAAAGTTTACATACACACAAGAAAAGACTCAGGTATGATAAAAAATTAAAAGAGAGAAATATACGTGGTGCCATCTAGGGACAAAAATACTAACCAAAAAACTCGGTAAGCAAGTGGCGCCATCTAGGGAGAGAAATGAGAACTAAATATCATTTTCACACCTGTACTTGGAGTATAGTATGCAATTGAGTTTAAATCCCTCCAGGTATTATGCAATTGAGTTTAAAACCATTTAGACTTTATGTAAATGTGTTTAAACCCCCAACATATCTACTCCCATTTTTGTTTTCAGTATTTATCAATGATATTGATGAAGGCATATCAGGTTTAATATCCAAGTTTGCAGATGATACCAAGGTTGGCAGGGTTGTTAACGGCAGTATGCTACTCCAACTACTAGATAAGTTGGGAAAATGGGCTGAGAAGGTGCAACTGAAATTTAACATTGACAAATACTAACAATTGACATAGTACTGCATATGGGTAGCGATAACGGAAGAGAAACGTACCAACTGTTTGGTACTACACTCATGGAAGTGGAAAGTTAAAAATACGTGGGGGCATAAATACGTTTGACTGCACAAAAATACGTATTGTGCAGTCAAATGTGAAGGCTGCCAGGGCAGGTCATGGAGTATTGTCAATGATATATAGGAATTTTGCTAGCAGGGACAGGGAGGTGATTATCCCGTTATACAAGGCAATGGTCAAGCCATTGTGTGCAGGTCTGGAGGCCTCATTTTAGGAAGGATGTAGAGTTGCTAGAACGAGTACACAGAAGGGCAACAAGATTGGCCAGGGGAACAAAGGGGTGCTCTTACCAAGAAAGGCTTAAGTTCTGCAAATTGCAGTGCCTGGAGAGTAGGCACCTGCGAGGTGATCTGATTTAGGTGTACAAGGCCTTGAACGGTTTGAGCAAGCTGAATGCTGATGGGATTCTTCCTCAGACAAAGAACCTCAGGGGGCACAGTTTCAAATTTTCAGACGCACATGGGGAAGGATTACTCCAGTACAGTAGCGTGAACCGGTTACAGTACCGCTTTCCAGTATCTGGAATTGTGTACGTCCATCCAAGATAACGCCTCCACGAACGAGATCACCTCGACCGCCATATCGATCCATTTCAGTGATGTTTGCAGGCGGTACTTTGTGCCAACCTCTCGCCAGATTAGCTGACGTCCAGAATCGTTGCTCAGACTGAATCTACTCTCATCAGTACGGAATACCTTAAGTAAAGATTTTTGGTCGTAACCTTTAGAAATAGTGTTGGTCCTTAAGTTTTGCGCACCAGTGTATAGTAGTTTGAGTTCTTTGTACTGCCATTACAGGGATTTAAGAGTCCGGGATGCTGTTTAAAATTTGTTGAACAGCGGTTCCTGTTGCTACGATGATATTTAGAAGACTTGATGAATGATTGCTACAGCATGCCAAAACTATTCTGAATAATTGCAATCGATACAGATTTCCCAATCGAAATGCTATCTGCACGGATTTCCCAATCGAAATGCTATCTGCACGGATTTCCCAATCGAAATGCTATCTGCACGGATTTCCCAATCGAAATGCTATCTGCACGGATTTCCCAATCGAAATACTGTCGGCACGGATTTTCCAATTGAAATGGACAATTTCGTTCAGCATATACCATTTCGAATAATGATCAGTAGTTTCCCTTGTTAACCACATGAAGTGATCATCACAGCGCGTTGTTCAGTGCGCATACAAATGCAGAGATTTCTATGCGGTTCATGTGGCACAACACGTCGCATTTCAGTTCGTGGTTGGATGATAAATTGCAGGTTCCAGTTTCAAGGAGCGTCTGCCCAGTGATAACCAAAGAGAAACGTACCAACTGTTTGGTACTACACTCATGGAAGTGAAAAGTTAAAAATACGTGGAGGTTACTGTTTAGGAGAATTATGAGGGCTCCAGTGACGGAAGATACCACTACGCAGGCCTACCTGCCAGACGCTTGTGGCTGGATCCCGTCAATTGTATCCTCTGTGACTGTTTATGCCTATGCGCCGTTAAGATCTAGGTGGATACTGGACTGAATTTTACGTTTATTGATAATGAATATTACATTTTATTGGCTTGGATACTGAAATTGACATTTGACGTGTTCAGCATTCGTTGCTAATATATTTGAATTAGATTTATTACCACACTGCTAAAGAACTTAAAGTTCATGTGGAATGCTAGATAGTTGGTTCCTTGTTCGGCTTCACATGCCAAGAGCGGAACGTGCCACAGCTGATATATCTGTATGATGTGAATATGTTTTAATAAATACAAAAAAAAAAAAATGGTGTGAGGAACTTTTATGAGCCTTTTTCACAACATGGTTGAATTAGTCTGTCTGAGACGAGGATAGTATGGTTTTTTTCTCTCGGAAACTCGGGTTTTTTGTTCCGTAAATAGACCACATAACACACGCAATTTTACGACATAATATAGACGGAACAATATGGTCTTAGTTGCTGTTGAGCCTAGAAAAACCCTATATAACAACCGCCGCTGGTAATTCTGAGTGTATAACTTTGTACACTCAGAATTCAGAACTTATACAAGTAATTTCATAAATATACATATACACTATATTATCAAAATTAACTAGCCATTCACATGTTTTAAAAAATCTTTTATTATTAGGCGTAAAATACAGTAATACAGTTGAGATCGAGTGAGTTGAGCGGTCATTGAGGGATGGAGAATTCATTGTCATGTTTCTGACACCAGTTAATAATCTACTAGGCCTTGTGGTTTGGCGCGTTGTTTTGTTGATATAAGCCCCCTCTCCTTCCAAACATGACTACAGTTGGGGTTTTTAGGCTAATCAGAAACTTAAGCTATATTGCACCATATACACTAATTGATCACTGAATTACGACCACCCTTATGAAAATTGAATGCGATCTGTTGACCACGTGAGGTACGAGAGTGCGGAGTTAGTCGACCTACGTATCATAGATAAGGTGTCAGTAATTCAGTAGGTAGTAAAATTCCAAGCGCGATGTGTAAAAGGAAGGATTTATCGGACTTTGATAAAGGACAGATTGTGGGTGCTTGACGAGCTGGTGCCTCGATTTCCCAAACGGCTGAACTGGTGGGGTGTTTGAGAGCTACCGTAGTTAAAGTGTGCCAGGACTGGTGTCAAAATGGTCAAACAACGACCCGGCCGCAAAACTGCAAAGGTCAACGAAAGGTTGATGTTAGAGGTGAGCACCGGGTCCGACGACGCGAACAGGCGCAGCACTGTTGAAGAGTTGACTACCCAATACAACATGGGCCAACCCTGAACAATATCTGGCATGACCATGCATCGCACGTGTGGGCTATACCAGCAGACGACCCCTACGGCGTCCTCTCCTAATCAAGGTTCATCAGCGTAAAAGACTCGCCTGGTGCAAATAGTGTGCAAGTTGGACGTTGGAAGACGGTGTGGTGTCGGATGAATCACGTTATTTACTCCACACCGTGGATGGTCGTGTACGGATTTGGCGTCAACAACGTAGGTCTGACGTAGCCCAGTGGTCAGAAGCGAGTGTGCATAGCACGCGTTCCTTGAGTGGACCGGGGTTCAAGCCTGTGACTACTAAATACAATAAATATTTGTATTGACAATTTATTGTAAACTCTACTGACTTGGTTGTCGTGCCGGAGTAAAAACAGAAAAAAAAATTGAGGCTCTTCATCCATCATGCATGGTATCAAAAGTGCAGGCCAGTGGAGGCGGTTGTATGGTGTGGGGCATGTTTCACTGGCAGGAACTTGGACCCTTGGTGCATGTAGAACAAAGTATCAGTGGTCCCTGAACAATATCTGGCGATGTCGTCTTCCAAGATGACAATGCGCCGAGCCATCGGAAACTTGTTGTGCAGGAATGGTTTGAGGAACACAGTTCTGACTTCCAGCATATCGAGTGGCCTCCGAACTTCCCCCGATATCAATCCCATAGAGCATTTATGGGATGCAGTACTATGGAAATGCATATCAGGCGTCTGGATACAGAAATTACCTGCATTGTGGTTTGCCATACCTCCCGAACGCTTCCGACATCTTGTTGAATCAATGCCACGTCGGATAGCTGCTGTACTGAGGTCAAAAAGAGGTCTTACGAAGTATTAGGTAGGCGGTCATAATTCAGCGATCACTCAGTGTATAATATGTCTGTAAATTGCGTGTGTTCGGTGGTCGGTTTGCTGGAAGAAAAATCCGAATTTTTGTATTCCATTTTTCTGGGAGAAAATACGTGCTACCCTCGCTGAGACCCACTAACTCGGCCACGTTGTAAAAAAGACCCATAAGAATTCTTCGCAACATTGAAGAGATTCGAACTGAGTTAAAAACAACTATGTATTAAGCTTACAAAAAAATCTGAAAAAAATTGTGCAGGAGGCATTGGAAGATAGAGAGCAAAAGGAATTGTTTTATATGGAGTAATCATCAATAATATTCGCTCTGCCGATGATACAGTTATCATTGCAAGAAGTAATTCTGATATTCAGACACTTATGGAAATATTTAATGCAGAAAGTAATAAGATGGGGCTTCGGATAAATCCCAGTAAGAATAAATGAATGGTAGTTGGCCAGAAGAATTATACAAATCTCACACTTATGGTCAATGTGAGACTGATTGAAAAGTTAACGGTTATGTCTATTTAGGAAGAGAAATAAACCCCAAAAGGGATAATGATTCAACTGAAATTAAAAGAACAGTCGAAATAGCAAGATCGGCCTTTTACAAAATGAAAGGTGTTTTATGTAATCTGCAATTGGATCTAAATCTTCGACTAAGAGTAATGGAGTGCTACATCCGGTCCACCCTACTTTATGGTTACGAGACTTAGACATTAAAGGAAGCAACAATTATGAAATTGGAGGCATTCGAGATGTATAGAGGAATATTACGTATTCCATGGACAGCTAAAATTACAAATGTGGCATAAAAAAGGGGGGGGGACAGATAAAGTTACAAAAGTCAGCAGAGAATCTAATTTAAATCTAAAATCTAATCAAGAAACGAAAAACTTCTTTTTTTTTTTGGTCACATTATGAGGCATCAAGAAGAATATGCAGTGCCACGAATCATTCTGACTGGAAGAATTAATGGTAAGAAGAAGACTATCATGACTGGATAATTTGAAGGAATTGAGAGGAAAAACTATGGAACAATTATTTCATGATGTTTACAACAGATGCTGATCGCCAACCCCAAATGGGACGGCAACTTATGTTGATGATGATTACTTTACCAACATCGGAAACCATGCAGAGTTGTGTAGTCATTCTCGTTTTTTCAAATTTTATTTTTATTTATTTTAATTTTTTAAATTTGTAAAATGATTAACTCCGGATGGATCCTCCAACCTCGATTAGACACCCATATATGGTGTACAACTCGCACCCTTGCGCTCATCGGTCCCTGACTTCTGGAACAATAATTTTAATAGACAAAACTTTATACAAATTTAAGATATCTGAATGGATAAATTTGTTTTAATAGAAAGGGCAACTTTACAGAAAGATTACAAAAGAAACTCTGGAGTCTGACACGGTAGTCTCTGTCATTAATTTCAATAAAATTTGCAGAACTTCACATTTATTAACTCTTAGAAGAACTATTGACGTCATAAAATTTAGTTTTGTAAATTTATTAGAACAGTTTTCTTTATGTTAACACATTTTTAGCATTCTGGGCCATAACAGTTAGATAATTTTTGTCAATTATAGGTGAATTGTAATATTTGACCGACACTTTTTTTTCTTATTGCTAATTCCTTGCAAAGAATGCCACAGGATTAAATAAGAACTGGAAGAAAATATCATTGCATTGATTAATTCTAATAATTGTTGAATAAAACTGTTGCCACGGGAATTTTTATATTATATTTCGGTTCATGCTTAATCCGTACTTTCCAGCCCTGTCTGTGAAACATATTGGTTCGGAGTTCTGTAGTTAACATTTCTTTATTGAATGCACTTTCATCCAGAATGCATTAATAACCATTGCCGAAAAGAACAAATAGATATACATTTCACTTCATAGTTGTTATCTCTTACTTTGACAAACCACTTCATTTGTTGCTGTATTGTCCTATGAAAAGCACAAATATAAGAGAAATTTCGAAAATCTGGTTAGATATTCTCATCACGAAATTCGTTGACTCCATTTTTCACTCTGTTTTAATCCTTTCTTGTTTTTGTAGTCAAATGCAGGAACTTGTTTATACTTTTCGCTTTCATAATACACCTTACTTGACAAGGAATGAATATCATGACGTGGTCTCCTTCTTCCAGGCTTAGCTCTTTCGTTATTATTGGCACTACTTTCTTTCTTTAAGCGATCGAAATCAATTACAACTACGTCTTTTGCAAGGATAACACTTTTTGGTACTTTATTTGAGGTACTTTGGTTTCTACTTCTTCCTCCTGGTCTGCGTCTACCTGTGCTTGGGGAAGTAGTAACGCTGGGGCGCCAAGGTGTATTTCCACCAGTTACATCACTATCACCACCACCACTACTAGACAATCCATAAATATTTTTAATATCTTCTGAATCAATTACCAAAATACTCTTACGAAATCCAGAGGTATTGCTTCCTTTATTATTTTTACTTCTTCCCCTGCTCTCATTACGCTGACGGTTTCTGTTACCTCCTCTAGTTTTTTCACTGCTTGAAATAGGCTGCCAAACATCATATTCGGCACCAGTAATACCGACATGCGCTAAAGCAGCTTGCCATGCACTGATTTTATCGTTGTCACTTCCTCTGCTTGACTGACCTTTCCACCAAACATAAGGATTTTGGTTTCTATTCTCTCTGCTTTTGGTATTGTCTTGTTCGCCATCATCAGCATCGGATTCATCCGTGTTATCTGTTATACTAGCATCCTCATTGTCATCATTACTGTTTCCATCACCTTCCATACCTTCATTGTCATCATTACTGCTTCCATCACCTTCCATACCTTCATTGTCATCACCATCGTCATCTTCATCACCAGACTGAGAAGTTCCACTTCCCTTGCTGCTTCCATCTTGCCATTCAGCTTGTTTTCCAAAATCTTCCCACAAAGTTCCTCCTTCAGATCCCCCACCTCCAACTGGTGTACTGTCAGGATCATCATCATCATTACCACTTGCCCCACCATTTCCTCTGCCGACAGCATAAAGTTGCCACTCAGGTCCATATGGATTTATATTCCGATTACTTTGGCCTCCTACTGTTCTACCTGTATTGCTAGCATCATCACCAGCAGTTATCTGCCAACCAGGAGTTCGTCCACGAGACTTTACTGTCCTCCATCCAGAACTTCCTCGATCCTTACCTTTTCCTTTTTTATTGCCTCTTCCTCCTCGTCCAGTGTCCTTCCTTCCTTCTTGTCTTCTTCCATTCCTTCCTCTTTGTCTTCTGCCTTCGCTTCCTCCTTGTCTTCTGCCTTCGCTTCCTCCTTGTCTTCTGCCTTCGCTTCCTCCTTGTCTTCTGCCCTCCTTTCCACCTGGTCTTCTGTCTTTCCTTCCTTCTTGTCGTGTGCCCTCCCTTCCTTGTTTAGCCTCATCACTATTTATCTGAATAATTTTCCAAACTTTGTTTCCTTTCCCACCTATTGTTTGCCATGTTGGTTCCCCTCCATTGCTGTTATCTTCATCGTTTCCCACGCTCGGCCATTGGTTTTGGGCAATATTGTTTCTCTGTCCATCGTCTTTGTTCCAGGTTACATCGTCTTGTGTTCCGTCTTCTGCTTTGCCGATATTATCATCGCCATCATCTTCCCACGCTTCACTTCCAGTTTGTGCATCATCAGAGTCAGAAGCTTCTTCGCCATTTGATCTTCTGTCTCCTCCGCCTTGCTTGTCACCACTGTCATCATTAATAATCCATACAGAGTTTCCTTGTATGATCTTCCACTTCTTACCTTCCACTGTTCCGGTTTCATTTCTCCCTCTTTCTCGTCGTCCCCCTTGTGGTCTCTCGTTGTCATTACGTCCACTGTTGCTTTTAATTTTCCATCCACTTGAACTATTTTTTTTACCCCTGCCTCTGGAGCTTTTACTGCCACCACTACTCAAGGGACGAGTAGAGGTATTACTGCCGTCACTTTTTTCATCCCTTGTAGTGTCGTCTTGGCTGATTATCACCCACGTAGTTGTTTTATCTCCATCGTTTTTCCCTTTACCCCTATTTAGTTTCCAATCAACCCTACTGTCCTTTTGCCAATTTGGTTGATCTGCTGTACTTCCATCGCCAGTCATTGGTTTCCAAATAAATCCTCTGTTTCCTCCTCTTGCTACTGCTTGATTACTCTGTGATCCTGTCATGAGCATCCCAGGTTGATCTAAAATGTTAACTGATTCATCATATTGAAGACCGGGAAAGGGGGCCTTTTTCACTAAAACAATTCCGCCGTTGTTTACTGTGGCCTGGTTTGATAGGTCATAGCTGGAATTCCTAATCTGTCTATTGTGGCTGTTGGTAATATTCTGTGGCGTTTCTTTGGCTATGATGACAGCAACGTTCAGGATTATAATCTATAAGAATTAAATAAGAATATTAGAAAGATACACAGAACAAATGACTACGATAATTGTATTGGTTTAATTAGTTTTTCCAAAGCATATATAAGTAAAATACCTGTATACTTTTAAAATAAATCAATTAAAAAAAGCAATCTAGGCTATTAAGACATTTCCTTCATTAGAGGCAACTCTGTTTTTTTAATAAATCTTCTAACATACGGCCTGCCCTCGGAGTGGCCATATATGAGTTATTACCATAAGCGAGGACGACATTAAGCGTTCAGATAATTAATTCTGATAGGATGTTAATGAAATTTCAGGACTGCAATAGATATACTGGGCATATTCAATAAAATGTCCCCAAATACGGCGGGTTGACAAAATAATGGAAATATCTGATATGAAAGCAGTAGTGTTTTTTTTTTTTTTTTTTTCCAATCCAGAATGACTGTATCGAGGGAAAAAAAATATTTATTATATTAGTGTCACTTCAACTACCCATGTGTATTGTGTCTGTAAATTGCGTGTGTTCTCTGGTCGACCTGCTGGACGAAAAACCCAGTTTCTGTGGGGAAAAAACATTGCTATCTAGGCCTGAGACCGACTAACTCAGCCATGAAGTGAAAAAAGCCCATAAAAGTTCCTGTAGTCATCGACAAGGTTTGAACCTGGGCCTTTTCCACCCGGTGTGGTGAGGACAGTGACGATACTACTGTGCTACTCGCGCAGACAGACTGTATCGAATATGATGTCTGCATTTACCAGAATTTGCCTAACCAGAATCGGATAGGACGAACTGTAACAGAAAATCGAAGCTGACTGAAAGAGACCGCTGGATTCTGGAAAGGATTGTTTGCCAGAAAAACATAAAATTACTGCCTAAAAAATAACTGTGAGCCTCAGCTTTCCAGTTTCTACCAAAATAGTTCAGCGAGAACTGCATAAGGCTGATATTTATGGCACAGCCTTTATTGCCAAGCCACTCGTTACTGATGGTAATGCTAGAAAGAGGATGCAATGGTGTAAGGAGTATAAAATTTGGACATTAATGATTGGAAACATGTCATATTTTCAGACGAATCATCATTCACATTTTTTCCGACATCAGGGAGAGTTTACGTTTGGCGAATGCCAAACGTAAACTCATCCTGACTGTCTTGCACTAGCCGTCAAACATGGTCGAGGATCAACAATGATTTGGGCAGCAATATCTTGGCATTCTTTAACTGGTTCCACCACCAATATAACCACCACCTTTCTGGCAAGCTGGCCGACCGGGCTAGCCGAGTGGGTAAAGTACCTGTCCGGCAACCCAAAGGTCGCGGGTTCGATTCCCGCCTCGGGCTTGGATCAAAGTACTGCAAAAACCTTGGGAGGTGCAATATGGCCACAGAAGCCGATGCGCCAACAACTACCAAATCAAAATAAAAAAAAAATCTGGCAAGCTGTTTTGCACGGGAAAGCGGAATTCCAGGAACAGCATTGCCTAGACCACAATTTTTGTTGCATACCTGCATATCATTTTGTAGTCCCTCCCCCCATTCTTCAGATGACACGAATATCCAAGTAAGATTCTAGAAAATTTGCACAGCCAGTTGTGTTGTGTTGTTGTTGTGTGGCCAGCACATCACAATAACACAACATACATAAAATACACAAACATGACACTACTCCAAGTCTGGCCTAGTTTATAGTCTCTGTTAAAACCTACAGTAATACGAGGCGGATTTGAACTGACGTTCTAGGAGCCGCCCTAACAATAACACATGTCCGTGTTGGCATTCTTTAGGTGTCAATATTCTGAGTGACCATGTTCTTTCCATAGTGCACAGATTTTTTTTTTCTCAGAAACGATGCCATGTTTCAAAATGATAATGCTTCACTACACATAGCCAATTGGGTCCATTCTTGGTTTAAGGAGCATGAAATTGAGGTTAAGCATTTCTCATAGTTTGCGAAATCATCAGACTTAAACGTTATTTGAGTCAGTATGGGCATATTTGAAGAGGAGAGTGATAAGCAGATTTCCTCCACCTAGAATTCACTCAAGAAGCTTGAGAAGTTCCTCCATGAAGAATGGTCAAATATTTCTCTTAAAACAGTTCAAGATTTATTTTAATCGAAGTGTTTTAAACGCAAAGGGTGGCTCAACACCATATTAGTGCATATCTGTAACTCTTATCACAGATGTTTCCATTATTTTCTCCATCCCCTGTATTTTTAGAACAGCAATTAAAAGCTCTAGGCATGACCACGAAATCTATCAAACTTGGCATCATCAAGTTAATGACATTAAAAGTGATTTCCGCCAATTGTAATGTCATTACACGTCGAGAGCATCCTGTAAAAGTATCAATTTAATCGATATTCAGCTGCTGTAGAAGCTGAATAAAATAAGCGAGAATACAGAATGAATATAATTAAACAGAATGTGTAATACTAGTGCTTACTGTGCCATTCTCGAACTCTGTGTGCAAAATAACTAAGTTGGATACCATGGCTACCCAATTTGAACGACGAGTAACTCCCGTTAGAACGGAAGGAACTTTTAAACATTTTATTTTATTCCATGGCTGACTTTGCCATCTTGATGATTATAATGATTTTTCTTCCAGAACTCAGAAATATCATCAAAAAAACAGCCAACTTATAGAGAAATACTCTTTACGTACAATGAGTCCAATTATAGAAGTCTCCTAGTTTTAGAGATCCTTTCTCCAACCTTACCCTTGTTCTAACCAAGAAGTAATGTGTCTAAATGTCGAAGGCAGGGCGGCTCCTGGAACAATCAACTCTGTCGAAGTTCTCTCGTGAAAGATGCAATCACTGTAAGTTAGGCCAGGTGTGTGTGTATGCGTGTAAGTGTTTTCGTGCAGTGGATGTAGGTTACATTGGGTTCGTTTCGGAGAAACTGGGGCTCCTGTGTGAGGATGAGATCACTACTGCGAGCCTGCCGCTTGTGATGGCCTTGCTTTGCTTCTTGAAGATGTTGTTCTGACTGGTTCGATCTGCTACTGAACTACGTATTCTTTAGTAATTAATTGCTACACCCTCTGTTCATTCAATTACTGCATGGACTTGTATATGGATTGCGTTCTATTCCCTGAGAAGTGCCGTTCTTGATTACGGCTTCAAAATTGCTGTGTGATGGGTACATCAGCTGCATATGTTGTTGCGGTTACAAAGTCCTTGACTTATCCTGATTGTGATTTTATGTAGTGAAGCAAAGTCGATTTTCTCTGGTAACGTGAAACAGTTAAATATTTCTTCGTGAAAAAGACCTATCATCTAATCAAGACCAGCATACTCATAATCAGCTTTAGTGTGAAATAGCTGTTTAATTGATATATGAACAAATGAACTGACATACCCTCCAAAGTGGGGGGGGGGGGGGTATGTCAGTTCATTTGTACGCGCAATTATATTGGTAATACAGTTCATACAGTTTATTGCGTATTTTTCTACAACGTATGCTCACGCATCGATTTGCATGTTGTGCGGGCTGAAAAACCCGAAATAACTTATAGGGAATAAATGCTCGTACAGTGATTAAACTTTAATTTAAACTTCAACCTTTACAGAATAAATCCAAATTGAGGAAGAAGAAATACATATAAAAATATCATATTAAAGTTAAATAAAATAATCCAAGCTTATAATGTTAAAAGTAAAGTACAAATAGATACAATATTCAAAAACATTTAATATGGATTTATTAAATATTTTAAAAATTTGTTTTTAGGAAAACTCCATGTGGATGTTATATTCATTGGTGGAAGGCTTAGGCTCGTATCCCTCTTCAGAAATTGGTCATAAATGGGTAATCTTCAGGGTGAACTGGAACAGCAAGTGGAGTCACTGGCAGATCAGTGCTCGGATCTCTCTTGTTTCTTATCTTCCTTAAATTATATTGATCAGGGAATACAGTACAATAGAAGTTCTCAAAGTTTGCTGATAATTTAAACGTTGGGAGTGGTTAACGGTCATAAATAGGCTATGCTGCTTCAAAAGGAGTTGGACTGATTGCAATTTATGGTATGAGGAATTGCAGCTAAAGTTTAACGGTATTGCACTTGAAAAACGGAACCCAGGAATAGTTTGTAGATTGGGGAGAGGAATTAAAAGATGCCCAAGACAAGAGAGAGTTGGGGATTATGATACAGAATGACACGAAGCTCAACATGCATTGTAAACAGGTGGCAAGAAGGGCGCATAGTGTTCTATTTATGATTTATCGGAATTTCGCGAGTACAGAAAAGGAAGTCGTTTTATTCTCTATAAGACGATAGTGAAACCACAATTGGAATATTCTATCCAAGACCAGAGGCCGTATCTAAAGAAAGATGTAGAACTTGTAGAAGGCGCAAAGGAGAGAGGAGACTAGACTGGTGAAGAGCTAAGCATTATCACGATGAGGGACCGCTTAGAAAATATAGTCTACACAGCTTGGTAACTGAAAATTTTTAGAAATTTTATTTTAGTATGTAACTCTTAGGAGGGATTAGTAAAATAAATGAGGGAGCAATATTCTCACTGGTGAGTGACACTAAACCAGAAAGCGCAACTATAAAATCTTAGTATTTGTAAGGCTGAATGACGCAAGGAAGTGAATTTTTTCTACTTCAGCCTACCACATCATACCGTACCCATTCCCATAAGGTAATCATCCAATTTTACTTCAAACTTAGCCAGATTTATTACCTCCACACATTGGGAGGCAACGTATTCCAAAGTTCGACATGATTGGATATATCTCACGACTTAATGAGATAAATCCAATCTTCTACCATTCCCTGAGATATTTATGTCCCTCGGTGTGTGTCTCACCCACGTGAGAGAACAGATCTCCATCATTTATTTTACTCAATTTCTCCAGTGACTTATACACCTTGATTAGATCTCCCCCTAGATAACTAGTTGTCGAACATTGCAGTTGTCACCAATCTGGTCTCCCTTCTCTTAACCTCCCTCCACCAGAAGTTCCATGTGTTTTCTTAGGTGCAGTCTCCAGACTTTAATGCAATATTCCAGTAGCCTAACCATCGACTTTTAAGAGGGATAATGACGTCCATCTTCCTACTAGCAAAGGTCCTATAAACCATAGACAAGACACTATGAGCCTTTCTAGGAACCTGTTTACACAGCATGGAAAATTTCATGTCAGGTTGAATAAATACCTGATTCGTTTTCGTCTTGAATAACTTTTAGCTCCTCCCTAGCTTATACTTGACGCCAGGATTTCTGCTTCCCACATGCACCTTATATTTAAAAGTATTACTATAGAACTAGCAGTGATAATTCACAATATTTTGTTCGTAGTGAACTACAAAGTAATATAATGGATAGCATCGATTTAATTGTATCTCATACTGTGGCTACCTTCACAACGAATTCCCATGATATTGCACTACCTCGATTAAGCAACGCTTCACTAATAGAGAAGACTATTGTTGCTTATTCTCGGCGGATACCACCACCAATAAGTAAGAATAGTCTTCTCTATTAGTGAAGCATTACTTGTTTGAGGTAGTGCAATATCATGGTAATTCGTTGTGAAGGTAGTCACAATTTGAGATACAATTAAATCGATGCCATCCATTATACTACTTTGTAGTTCACTGCGAACAAAATATTGTGAATTATCACTGCCAGTTCTATTGTGAATTGTCAATCTAATCCTATGCCTTGTGCGATTATTTTCCTAATTTAGAAGTATTAAACTTTATGGCCATTTTTCGGACCATATACGCAACCGATCCAAATCTTTTTGAAGAAACGTGGCTTGGCCCGAACTGTTAACCATATTTTCCCCCTTAAAATCATCAACAAACTTTGACAGCTTGCCTTGAATACCCCTCGTCAATATTATTTATGAAAATTAGAAATAGGCGGGGATCTAACATCGCTCCCTGTGGGAACCCCAATTGTTACGCTGGTCCACCCTCAAGACTAATGACGATTTATGACAACCGTCTCCTATCTTTTAGCCAGCCTGCGTAGAATGTTAGCAGTAATTCCAACTTCTTCCAATTTAATTAGTAGCCTTTCATGAGGGACCGTACAGTAAAGGTTCACTAAAGATATATGTCAAAATTGTTACCTGCATCCAACTGCTTAATGACTATCCTAGTAATTTATCAGATTGGTCAGACATTCCCTCTCCTTAACAAACCCATGCTTGGATCTATTCAACATTCCATTTTTGTCTAGATGATCCTGAATGGCATCCTCAATCATAGCTTCCCTGATCCTCCCTACCATAGAAGTTAAACTCATTGGCCGATAGTTACTTACCTGCTGTCTGGCATCACTTTTGTAGATTAGGGAGACATTAGCATGTCTCCAGTCCAAGGGAATCTTCCCAGAGTCGAATGATGCTCTCATATGCTTTGATGCACTCATATACAGTCTTTTTAATTACAATTGAATATATATAATCTTTCTCAGTTGCCGAGGTAGTCCAGTATAGCAAGGTTCCCCGTCCCCGGTAAAACAGACAAAACGACCAGAGAACTTACGCAATTTATGGACATATACACATGCGTGAATGAGGCTGTTCGCGGATAATATGGCCATATATATATATATTTTGCTGTGCCCTCCGTTTCAGCATGATATATCGCCGTCTACCACTTTGACAGCTTGCCTTTTGTGGAGATTTGGGTTCAATTCCTGTCGACGGTTTCTAAAGTCCTCTTGACCCGAGGTTGTAGTTAGTCGATCTCAGTCAGATGTGTAGGGTTTTTCTCCAACACAGTACGCACTTTTAGAGGTATAATACGCATACGTTATGAGCGCACACCTTTAGTCCATTAAATACCAATATTTATTATTCTCTGAAACTATCTTCCTCCGTATGCATTGCTTAAAAATTATAACTGAGAAATTCATAAGTAATGCAAACAGGTTTCTTCCTCTTGTTTTCAACTTGTTTCAACTAGCAGTCATTACTGTTTTGGACACTTTAAAAAAATATATTTATCCTTCTTGGTTCTCTGGACATTTTCAAGAATACACATATCCGTCATAAGCACTCTTTCATTCTCCCACAGCATATTTAACCTATTTAAAAATAATTACCCACATAACATGTTTGAAAAATGTACCTCCCAGACATTATTTTTTATTAAAGAATTGTGTTCAAATAAAGCTATTTCACTAAGCAGAACTTTTTAGTATCTGCAGTGTTAAAAGTGAGACTCTCCAGTGCAAAATTCTTACTGGAAGTTCATGGTACACATTTCTCTGATTATAATTCTATCTTATCGGTAGATAGGTTGTATCGAAATTATCTTATACGTTCTGTGAAACTTGTTTTCTTTATTCGTCAGCAACTTTCTGGCGGATACAGAAAAGTATGAATAGGGTTGATATACTCGTTAATACATAACAGAATATTTATTCTGGTTGTAAAATTTTCAAAAAAAAAAAAAGAAAAAATTCATCAAATGCAATTTCATTGCATTTAATGGATTTGATCCACAAAGAAGAACACGATAATTTTCAACTGTTCAACGAGTTAACAAGGATTAGCCAACTCCGCGTTACTTGCATTTACTCATCGTGTATATGTGTGTGAGATTTCGAATATTGTGTATTCTGTGGTAAAATTGTCTGTTTGCTGGGGAAGGGAGAAATCCGAGCTTCGGGGAGATAAAACCATGCAACCCTCATTTGAGACCTGCTAACGCAGCCAAGTTGTGAAAAAGGCCCATTAAAAATTCTTCGTGTGTTTGAGTTAGGCCCTTTATACCCGGTGTGGGGAGGACGGTGATTTATCCACTGTACTACATGCAAGGGCATTTTATTCATCAGTTTACAAATTCAAAGAGGAAGACACTTGCAGCCCTCTGGAGTGCCCTACAAGAATTCGCTTGTGTAATTAGTGTAAAACTAATTAGAAAATCTAGGAACTAGTGATACATCCCAGATGATGGTTCATTGTGCTGACTTGGCGATTGATCCCAGGCAGTTGAATCCAGGTGATGCCTCATTGTGCCGCCTTAGCGACTGATCCTGAATGGTGGCTTATTGCATTGCTGTAGTAAGTGACCCTTGTGCTGCTTTAGTGACTGATCTACACAGCGGCTCTTTATGCTAACTTAGTAAGTGATCTGTACGATAGATGTCGGAGATGCTAAAGATTGGCCGAACGCCTAAACACCATAAATATAAAGTGTGATTAATGTATATCTGTAGATGAACAGCACCGATAATATATGCATCACGGATATAGTCATCAGTTCCAGCACCACAAGAATATTTCTTTAATATTGGATACTCAGATTACTAAATAAAATACTGGGAAGACCATATCGAGAGGAAACAAAATTTCTTTCTCTTTCAAGATTTCTCACTTCTCCAATGGGTCCCCCACCCCTGAATTTCAGACACATTATTAGCCATTCGAACATTAGAAGACGCCACCGTGAAGACACGCTGTCATTCACTTACAAGATACACTCTAAATGAATTAAAAATTGACATTGAAAAACTGTTTGGGTAGGTCTTATATAATGTCTGTATAGAACAGACATTCTGCTAAACACCAACTTTTATATGAACTGAGGGTGTTTATCTATGGATACACTCTTTCAGGAGTGATTTCGATTTAACGCTTTATCTGTTTTGTTTAAGATGATTTTACTTTGTGTTAACTGTTTAAGCAGAAGTAACATGGAGCCATTTGAACTTCCCATCTTGCCTATTCGTTGAACTCAAGGAGATTTCTGCAGTGTTTGCTTGCAAAAAATCTTTCAGGCAGATGTATTTAACGGAGTTCAATACGAATAAAAAATTAAATCAAAAAGAATTGGAGCTATTCCGTGTGACATTGTTCGACAATTTGGAGAGTAATTTTTAAATAATTTTTTCATCTAGAAATCATTAACAATTAATGAAAAAAAATTACGAAATCAATGCGCTTAATTTGGTTAAGATATTTAAACATCAAACAATAAAAAAAAATAAATAAATAAAAAAAAGATAAAACAGAAAAGCGAAATTTTGACTTACCAGAAATGCTGCTGCCATCACAGAAATGAAATCCGCCGACCTATTTGGATTGATTTGTTCGTAAAGTTCCTCTTTCTGTGACTAGTTTCTTATTACTAGTTGACTTTATAAGACGATGCTATCGGGTCGTGTTATCTTAAAGAATCTCCCATACAGCCACGCGCTAATTGTGCTTTCTTCCATATTTTTAATGCACTCCCTTCCGTTCTTCTGAACCAAGACCAAATACTTATTAATCGTAATGCATCGATGGCCAAAGTAATGTTTTCTTTTACATAAATATTGAGGACGGAAACTGTTATTGTAGTATTTATCTACCACAATTTGAATCTCTCTGATCTCTTCAATATACCTTCGATTTCTTATATGTGAGCAAATTTACAATCGCAGTTCCATTCATGTCAGAGCAACATTGTCTGTTTTTCTTATTTTTTGATTTATCTTCGTATTGCTTTTTAGATTCTTTTTATTGATTTTTTTAATATTTAATATTGCTTCGTATTGCTTTTTAATATTTTTTGATTTGTTTTCTTATTTCTTTTTAATATTTTTTGATTTATCTTCGTATTGCTTTTTAGATTCTTTTTATTGATTTTTTTAATATTTAATATTGCTTCGTATTGCTTTTTAATATTTTTTGATTTGTTTTCTTATTTCTTTTTAATATTTTTTGATTTATCTTCGTATTGCTTTTTAACCATTGTTAAAAAGGTTAAAAATTCATTACTCAAAAAGGTTAAGAATTAAGAAAAAATTCAAAAGGGTTAAGAATGTGCATTAATAACAAAATTTAAAAAAGACAAAGGTTAAAAATTCACATTTTCAAGAAATGTTGTTATTAATTCACATATCCCCTCCCCACCCAATTCCAAAGCTCTCCGCAATGGAATTGAGGGGGAGGCTTAGAATTAGTAACAAACAACCCAGTCTGAGACTGGTTAACTCGACCTCAAAACATTTTTCACCTCTTTAAGTGGATTCATGATTTTAAGAACATTTACCTCCGCTGTTGTATGTTAGTAATCAAAATAATTTCAGCAATCGTGGGCGGGTAAGGTAACTCAAATACTGTATATGATATTTTATATCTTTAACGTATTTTATTTCTTGGACGCAACCTGTTACACCAATAATCTTCGATAATACGTAGACTGCGAAACAAGATCAAATTTCTGTGTTGCCAAACTTCAGTCTGGCCACACCTTAACCTTTCTTGGCATCTGTAGTATTCAAAGTATCCAAAAAAAAAAAAAAATACTGTTCTACTCTCGGCTTCCTTCTCTTCTGAACAAATCCTGTATAATTCACCCTCGCGGGCAACGCAGTGGTTATAATTACGGTCATTCGATACTAAGTGGAAAACGCTCGAATCCCGTCAATGACGCGAGGAACTTTAGTCGTTTTTTTGTCAAGCAGACAGTAGACCGAAGAATAAACACAATTGCAGTCACAATATGCTGACGTCTCTAGCCCTAACGTGGACGGTCTATATAGTAAATACTACAGGGTGTCTCAAAAATATTGATACAAACGTTTAGGGGAGGTAGGTAACATCAAAAGGAATGTGAATCGCATAGGAACCCATAACCGGAAAGTAGTAGCAGAGGCACAAGAAACAGAAATGACACAAGACAGTAATTAGTGGCAAACATTTATTTGACATAATATTAACAATGGAGTACGAGATGGATGCATTTCATGATGTTACAACAGATGCTCGAAGGTTCCACCATGAGACGCGATGCATGCGTGACACCGACGCAGCATGGATTGACGGACACGGTTGAACACACCTGGAGTTTCTTTGACAGTAGTAGCAGCACAGACGAGTCTCGCCACGAGATCCATTTCCGTCTCCACAGGCGATTCATAGACGATAGATTCGAGGCCCCCCACAGAAAGAAATCAAGGCTCAATAAATCAGGTGAGCGTGGGGGCCAGGCAACGGGTCCAACACGGCCAGTCCATCGACGCCCAAAACGCCTTCAAATGGTCACGAACAGACCTTCCATAATGGGCAGGCGGCGCGTCATGTTGAAACCAAATGTTGCGTCTCACATTTGCTGGAACATCATTAAGTAACCCTGGTAAAACTTGTTCAAGAAAGATCCGATATTTAGCGGTGTTCATGCGAGATGGTAACAGGTATGGGCCGACTAAGCAGTCACCGACTATACCTGCCCATACATTTATTGCGAAGCGATGTTGTGCCGCATGGGGGCGCACACCGTGTGGGTTGTCTTGAGCCCACACATGAGCATTGTGCTGATTGAATAAGCCTTCCCGAGTGAAATAAGCCTCATCCGTGAACAAAACATAGGCTGGAAAATTCAAGTATTGAACATTTTCTTGGAGAAACCACTGCGCAAAAGCCACACGTGCAGGATGATCTCGGGAGCAGTAACTGAAACCTTTGGAGATGAAAGGGGTGTAAGGAATCGTCGTGCCAGACACGCTGTACACTGCAACTAGACACTCCTAAAGCAGAGGCAACGGCACGTGTACTGGTAGTAGGATTATTCTGGACGGCATTCAACACACTTTTTTCCATGGCGGGAGTTCGCTTCGAATGTGGTCTGCCCGCACTACTCCTGTTACCTCTAAATGACCCATAATCGCACAAATTTTGATGCACGCGCGTAAACAAACGGTGGTCCGGTACATGTCTGTCTGGGAAGTGTTCTCCATAAATTCGTTGAGCGGCTCGTCCATTGCCCTCTGAAATCCATATACTAGGTGCATGTCTGCCAGCTCACAGTTCGTATATCGATGAATGCTCTTCGTGCCGCGACTAATGCTTGAATGAGTAAACCAGAAATTTTCACTTTACGGTGACGTTTCCCGTTATGGGTTCCTGTGCGATTCACATTCCTTTAGATGTTACTTACCTCCTCTACAATACACAGGGTGGCTTATATACAGGGTGTCTCAAAAATATTGGTACAAACGTTTAGAGGAGGTAAAAGTTTTTTTACTTTTACCTCCTCTAAACGTTTGTACCAATATTTTTGAGACACCCTGTATATAAGCCACCCTGTATATTGTAAACACTCTTTTTTATTTACTGTCACCATCTCAGAAACATATTAGGCGAGTACTGCCTTATAAATTGATTTAAAGCATATCTTTTTGTATACTTTATTGATTTATAAATTTATATATGGGTTTATAAATCATTTTAAAGCATATCTTTTGAATATATAGAAAAACTAAATTGCTTTCTGCCCACATGTGACCTACTAGCTGTTTATATCCACGATTTCATAACATTTTATCTTGTTATTGAATGAAATATCATCATTACTCATCTATTTTTTTTCCTTTTTCTGATGCATGAACTTTGCATTATTTCATTTACTTAAGATACTAGCAGATATTTCTTGATAGTACTTCCTCTTTGTTATCATGCGGTGCTGAACACCCCTGCCTCTTTGACAAATAGCTCAAAGTTTTACAGTATTTGCTGATAAACACTTCATGAAGTACTATAAAAATTTGAAATGTTTAAACCAAAATTAAACTAATTTTAGTTTAGAACTTTAAACTTCAAACTAAAAATTTATATGACGAAATTTAAATAACTGTTCTTTTAAAGGATCCTTAGAGAGCTGGAAGTGTATTACAGTTCTTAATTACTCCTCTCCTTAAGAAATTTGTTTTCAATGTAAAAAGGAATAGATGAGATAAATACCTTAAAAGAAACAGACGTCACGTTCTTGCAGCTGGCCATTCCCATTGAATTTCCATCCGTTGTCCGTTTTGTCCAGAGGTCTACACGTTTTTGGCTCTAAATTGTCTTCTCCATTATTAAATTTTCTGGAAATTTGCCAGTTATTTGTTGAAGATAACATTTTTCTGAAGTTAATCTCTTCAGAAAATTCTTTTGTGAGCTCTAGAAGGAAGGGGATGAATCAGATTGGTCCACTTGATATCGATGGTCGATTTTTGATGATTCTGCTCAAGTAGCTGAAAAACTGAATTAAGTATTTTGCATCTATATTCACATGTGAGGAATTCTGTCGAGAAGTGGAGGCCAGAAGCTTATCAAACTCTAATAGGGAGTTAAATGATTTTGTAATAACTGAGAGCAAAGTGGACGAGAAATTGTTGAAGCTAAACATAAGGAAGGCCCCCAGGGCGGATGGGATCTTTCCAGTTATATTAAAGGAGGCAACAAAGGAAGTAAGCAGGCCCTTAGCCATGATTATGATGGCATTCTTTGACTCAGGAAGATACCCATGGATTGGAGATGTGCAAATATGACCCCGATTCATAAAGGAGGATCAAAGAGTGCCACAAGTAATTACACACCTGTTAGTTTAACTTCTGTTCCGGGGAAAGTAATGGAGGCACTAGTTAAAGAAACACTGCAGGATCAACTAGAGAAGACTTCAGTTATAGTTCAGACACAGCATGGCTTTGTTAAGGGAAAATTTGATTGGATACTATGATGTGGTCACAAAGGAACTGGATGCAAAGAATAATTTTAATATCATATACTTGGATCTTAGGAAGGCTTTTGATACTGTTGCACAAATTGAAGCAGTGTGGCATTGGAAGGCAAATTGCTGCAATGGATAAAGGGATTGCTGATTGGGAAAAGACAGAGAGTTGTAATCAATGGACGCTGCTCTTTGTGGACTAATGTTATTAGTGGAGTTCCCCAGCGTTCGGTGTTGGGCTCATTGTTGTTTTATGTATTTATGAATGATATTGATGAATGTATATCAGGCTTAATGTCCAAGTTTGCAGACGATACGAAGGTTGGTAGAGTTGTTAATGACAGTACGGACGGTACGCTACTGCAGTAGGGTCCAGAAAAGTTCAGCAGATGGGATGAGAGATGGCAAATGAAGTTTAACATGACAAATGCAAAATACTGCATATGGGTAGCAGTATGGGCTTTTTTCCACGTTGTGAAAAAAAGCCCATAAAAGTTCCGCACGTCATCGACGGGAATCAAACTCAGGTTATTTCCACCCAGTGAGGGGAAGGGAAGGGAAGGCCAATGATTTTACCAACTGTGCTACTCACGAGGGCTGAAGTAATGTAACTGAGTGCGATTATAAGTGCATGGTATATGCTTAAAAAAGAAAAGGAAAGGGAAAACTGTTAATAGCTAAATATACTATTAAAATTTACTAAAACTCTGGAACGTTACTACAACATATTTAGAAAAATATATTCTCATGTGTAATATTTTATGTACAATATTTTACAAATACACAGTATGTATTTTCCTTTCAATAAAGCAACGGTAATTGGACATTTGAAAATAACAAAAATGTTGTTAAAATGCCCGAGTGCTTTTATTGCTTATTTGTTTGAGCTGTAATTATACCTAGGTAGAATTTTAACTTAAAAAAAAGTTCCACAATAAGTGCCATTATTTTTGAATGGTCCATTGCTTGCAAGAGATTTACTAATTAAAGCGTAACTACGTCTATTACCATTGCATAAGCTAGAATGAACCTACTCATGTACTTAAAGTTAGCTAATTTCTTCAAGAGGTTGGTCAAATTATAAATTCTTGTTCTGCTCTGTTGGAAATGCATTAAAGAGTTCTTTCTACTCTAGCTTCCGTTTTTCTTATATTTCTACAATTTCATTATAATTCATCTTCAGTTTAATTTAATGGAATTGGGAAACATGATTTTAGGCATTAAAAGACGTCAACGTCATACATTTGAAGATATAATAAACGAAGAAGTCTAAAATCATCACCAAATGGAATAAATGATGCTAGCGTTCTAACTGAAGCGGAACAGAAGTAGATGTCATCTCAAGTTTCCGGTAATGCTTGTAATTTTTTTTTATATTTGTGCATTTCTTGCACATGGTACTGAGTGGCATAAATAGCACTCCATTATGTACGTGATGTTAGAGTGTGAAGTCAATATTAGCAGCTTCCCATAATTATGCAACCACTTAAAGATTCATCGAGATCAAATGATTATTTTATTAACAGTGCAAAATGCAATTTTTTTCTTATTGTATTTATTCGAACCACATAATACAGGATGTGTATATGTGCGAGCGTGTGTGTATGTATATACGTATACAGTACATGGAATTTGAAAACGTCTCTGGGATAAGACTTTGTCTTTCAAATAAATCAGAAAATGAGCCATTACTTGGCCAGTGTACCTTGTTAACTCACAGTGCCCTTTGATTCACTGTCTGCACTCAGACATTACAATTATAATCACCAACACACTTAACAAGCAGAGTGTAACAGGGCGGATTGAGTTGCTTTTATCTACTTGTCAGATCAATCGTAATTTTAAGGCGAATTTCAGGTAATATTTCCCACTAAATGATCACGTATGCATGTGTTACTAACAAATAATAAGATTATGAAAATAATCCTATATACACAGGCGAGTGATTTTGACAGATCCAAGTAGTGATGTGATTGCTAGTGTTAAATGGTCACATCACAAGAACTTTTACTTAAAGTAAAATTTCATGTTAAGACATCTTTGTTTCTCAGACAATACACAAAAAAAAAAAAAAAGAGAGAGAGAGAGAGAGAGGCGGTTTTAATATTAATACAATCACTTTCTCCCAGTTTTTCTCAAATGTCTCAGAGTCATAAGAATATAAGATGGTGTGATTTGTGTTAAGCGCTAAAGCAACTAAGGCAATGAGGCGTCCAATATATTGTGTCTGCGACTCGGTGCATTCTTCGGTTAGTCTGTTGTTTGCTGGAGGGAAAAAAAGGGGCCTTCCAGGAGAAAAACCATGTGAACCTCTCCCGAGACCAACTAACTCAGCCACGTTTTGAAAATGCCCTTAAAAGTTTCTTCCATCATTGACGGGATTCGACCTCAGGCCTTTTCCAGCTGGTGTGGGAGGACAGTGATTATATCCAACAGAATCTGGTGTTTCCAGATAGTTCAAGAAATGAAAGTTAATGCTGAACCTGCCAATTACATGTTTCATCTCCCATTCAAAGTAGTTCTCTTGGACAGCTCTACATGAATCTGTTCTCTTCTGCGAGAATTGGAAGCATTTCTGGAACTCAGTTCCCAAGTATCAAATCTTTGCTGAGAAGGATATATTTTGAATCTTTGGAGAAAGCTTACCACAGAACATCTTTGGCAGATGCTAGGTTTCCTCCAAACATTCAAAATATGTTCCCTTCTGCAAATTTTTGATACCTGGGAACAGAAAGAAGTTCCTTAGCGTTCTGATACAGAAACTCTGCCGTTGTTGGAAGCATCTGTGGGTGTTCCTGGGCTTTGAACTCCGCAAGTGTAGTCTGCGATTATTTTTGCACCTCGATGATGTCTTCCGATCTCGTCTTCAGCGCGAACTTCGTTTTGGAGAAAGACGTAAGTCACACTGTTTTCGGGATCTGACGATTTGTTTTAAGTCGGCTGGGAGATGTTCACTGCAATGTTTCAATGTTACTTTATTTAAACCACGAGTTTGCAATCCTTTGCTACATGGAGAATTGTTGTGTTGGAAGGTGTAAAGGCAGCGACCACAAAATTGCCGCAATATTGTTGTACACAGAATTAATTTGAACGCCAGTCTAGAGCACAGTGCTCATATTTTCATGTAGTGAAACCAGTGGACCTAGTCCATACTACAAAAAAAAAAAAAAAAAAAAAAAACACATTAGGGCCACCTGGAATGTTAATTCATATGCCCGTGTGTATTTTCTGTAAATTGCAGGACGAAAAAAACCCATTTTTTGGGGGGGGAAAAAAACCTTTTTGTCTACGCCTGAGACCAACTAACTCAGCCACGGAGTGAAAAAAAGCCCATTAAAGTTCCTCGCGTCATCGACGGGATTCAAACCCAGGCCTTTTCCACCCGGTGTGGGGAGGACGGTGACGATACCACTCTGCTACCCGCGCAGACCAACTCCAGATATTTTCCCTAGTGGACGAGTAAGCCAAAAGGCCGTGGAGGCAAGGCAGCCGCGTAGAAGCGTAGGAAAGACCAAAAGCGAAGGATCGCCAACTGGAGAAAAGAGAAAGGCAGAGAAAAGTAAGTACCCTAATACTGATTGTTTAGAAATTGAAGTGTGAACAGGACTGATGGACTTAACTGCATCTTACCAAACTAATTGTCGTTTGTTCCTCTCCGACCGTACGGGCCTGGCCGCATTGGCGACCTGACGGTATGCAAGTTCGTCCCTGGTTTTTAACAACAAATGGAACATTTCAGTTTAATGCTCTGAATATTTTAGTGAATTTTAACCCTTTAGTATTACCATTAGCAGAGGCATATGATGCAAGAAAGCAAGCTTATACAGCATCAGCAAAAAAAAAAAAAAAAAAACCCTTCTCATTTCACCCATCCATTCACTCCAAATGTTTGTCTAGTTCGGCCTTGAATTTATTTAAGCTGTCAACTTCTACAACAACAGATGGAAGTTTGTTCCAGCAATCAACCACTCGCTGGCTAAAGGCAAACCTCCGCACATCTATCCCTTTGTACTCGTTCCAGCAGTTCTACCTCCTTCCTAAAATGAGGCCTCCAGACCTATATACAGTACTCAAGGTATGGTCTGACCATTGCCTTAAACAAGGGGATAATCACGTCCTTTTTCCTGCTAGAAAAATTCCTGTATATTATTAACAAGACACCATCAGCTACTCTTGCAGACGTCTGCACTGATCAGAAATTTTCATATCTGACTGCACAAGGTCCCCCTAAGTTACCCCCAGCTCCTTTTCATTCTCTGCCACTCAGGGTGTAGTACCACACAGTTGATACGTTACTTTGGAGTTACTACTACCCATATGCAATACTTTATATTTGTCAATGTTAAACTTCAGTTGCCACCTCTAAGCCCATCTGCTCAACGTTTCTAGATCCTGTTGCAGTAGCGTACTGTCATTAGTGTCATTAACAACCCTGCCTACCTTCGTATCGTCAGCAAACTTAGACATTAAGCCTGATATACCATCAGTATCATTAATAAATACAGAAAACAACAATGAGCCCAACACCGAACACTGGGGAACTCCACTAATAACATTAGTCCACGAAGAACAGCATCCATTGATTACCACTCTCTGTCTTCTACCACTCAGCAATCCCTTTATCCATTGCAGCAATTTGCCTCCAATGCCATACTGCTTCAATTTGGGCAACAGTATCAAAAGCCTTCCTAAGATCCAAGTATATGATATTAAAATTATTCTTTGCATCCAGTTCCTTTGTGACCACATCATAGTATCCAGTCATATTTGTCAGACAAGACTTCCCTTTAACAAAACAATGCTGTGTCTGAACTATAACTGAAGTCTTGTCTAGTTGATCCTGCAGTGCTTCTTTAACCAGTGCTTCCATTACTTTCCCCGAAACAGAAGTTAAACTAACAAGTCTGCAATTACTTGTGTTGCCCTTTGATCCTTCTTTAAGAATCGGGGTAACATTTTCACATCTCCAGTCAATGGGTATCTCTCCCTGAGTCCAAGGAAGCTCTCATAATTATGGCTAAGGGTTTGCTTACTTCCTTTGCTGCCTCCTTTAATATAACTGGATAGATCCCATCCACCCGATGTGTCATCCTTATGTTTATCTTCAACAATTTCTGTTCCACTTTGCTCTGAGTTATTACAAAATCATTTCGCTCATTGCCACAGTTTAATACACCTGTGGCATTTCCCTCCCTGAATATCTCCTCATGTGTAAATAAAGATGCAAAATACTCATCCAGCTTGTTAGCTGCCTGAGCAGGATCATCAACAGTTGAACCATCGACATCAAGTGGACCAATATGATTCATCCCCCTCCTTCTAGAGTTTACACAAGTAAAGAACTCTTTGCTGTTTTTCTTTGTATCCTTTGCCAAAGATTTCTCATAATCTGCCTTTGCCTGCATAACCTCCTTTGTGACTTGATTACAGACCAGCTTATATCTACCATAGGCTTCACTGTCACCTGTTAATTTATATGTATCACATGCATTTTTCGTCTCTGCCACATGTTTCATTAGTTCATCTGACATCCATTTTGGCCTAAACCTTGAAGTTGCAATAAAGATTCTCTCTCTCTCTCTCAATATTTCTTAATTGATATGAAAAGCCTATAGCTTCCAAGATTAATTCTTTGACTATTTCCCATTTAGAATTTGCTGTTGGTAACATCATCAGTTGGTCCTACTGTACAGAATTTAAAAACTGTCTCAGACCACCGTAATCATCTTTACGAAAGCAAAAACCCTTCCCTTTACTCCTGATGGTAGTTACCTCTTTGAGTAACTCCTTGAGTTTATATATCCTCTCTCTTAACCCTCCCCCACACACAAACCGCAGCATTTTTAATTATGAAAAATTATGTTTAGCAGAAATTCTCCGATTCCATATCTGTTGTCGTACTGACGACAGATGCTAACCTTTAATTTACAATTAAATGGAACCGTCCAAGCGTCCGTTCCATAGTTCTAGTTCAGATAATATGTTAAATACGAACCTGATTGCATTAATATTAATTAAGAAATTGAAGAGACAACTACGTAGTGCGGCATTGTAAATGAATAATGCTTTGGCTAGAGTTTGCACGTTTAGTTTTTGTTTCGTCAGCTGATTTGACATGCTTACAGGATTCGCAGTAGTTTTTTTTTTTTATTTACTTGTAATTCTGCTATTCCATATAATTTTATTTTGCGTTTCACCTCAGACATGCAGAGCAGCTATGCGGCAATTCCGTTAATTTATTTGCAGACGAGAGTACGATTAACATATCGTGCAGCGCAGTTATATTATTATTCGTTAGCAGTTTTCTGAAAAAATGGCAGTGAATGAAAGCAGAATTCTCGTTAAAGTAATTAACTTCACAAATTCAAATGAGAGGATTTCTGCTTATTAGGCTACAAGGTAGGTTCCTTAATTTTTCATTTATGATACCACATATATTAGCGCCTAAAATTGCTAACAGAATTGCTTAACTGTGATTCATTTGAGTTCGACTACAATAGATTAAGTATTTATTTGTAATAAATAATAAAGTGGCTTACAATATTTTACTTAGCATATATGATATCGTAATGTGTTTCGATAAGTTTTTTCTTCATTATTTGCCAAGTGGTTAATGTATTCGATAATTATCGAATAATAAATAGATAACAGAATCTTTTATTTTACATCCGGCGTTGTCACTGTTTTGTACTTTATGGATTCAATGACTTAAATTCACACTAGGTTTCATAGTGTATCGACGAATAATAATGGATAATGAAATACTTGTAATTAACGTATTAATATTAGATTCATGCTAAATCATCGCGTATTGTTCAGTGATACAAATATTTTTAAAACAAATTGGAAAGACCTACTAACTTGCTGTGCGTAGCAATTCAGTACAACTTTCCCAATAACAACTATGTTTCTTGTTGGTTAACAGTCTCCCTTCTATGCACATCTTTGGTTTGTGCATGATTTGGTTTTATATACAGGCCCGAAGATGGGGGGGGGGGAAGATGAGGGTAAATAGAGTTCCCTGGTTCTCAGTTCTTCAAGGCGATCTTGCCAAGACCTTAATGTTATATTTAAGTAATTAGATTAATTTATAATAGTCAGTAAAATCTACTAACTTATTAAAAATGTTTTTATCTTATTGATCTATTCTGTGTAAGAACTGACTTGTTGCTTCTTAACCCTCATATCTACATGTAGGCACACACGAACACATGCAAATAGAAAGGGGGGGGGGGGTGCTTTCATGTACTTTTTAATGGGGCACGCGTTAGCCCTCGGGGCCCCTGTTTAAGTATTATTGACTGTTTGCTTGTCGATAGGTGAGGTATGTTAAGCCAGGACATTAATCTGATTGGATGAAGAGCTATTATTGTGCAAAATTATGTTTAGCAGGTCTTGTTGTTACGTGCTATCGATATCATTAGTAGAGCGGCTTATTGGAATCTGTCATAGACTTGGTCGCATTTTTTCCGTCATGTTTTCTGAACACAAAGGACCAAACCTTCCTATACACAAACCATAACGTGTATCTGTGTTCCCATGTGCCATTTTGTAAACCAACATGCAGTGCCTCTGATTGTGAATAGAGCAATAACACGACTAATTGCATTATGAGATTGTAGCTTAATAAGTGTATGGAAGCTGGGGTGGCGTTGTAGAGATTGTGTGACAGAGATTTGTGGTAAGGCAGCGGTTGTAGGTATGGGACAAAAATTAGTTTCCATGAATTGAATGACTGACGGAGGTAATAAACAGGTAATTAAGTTGTGGACGTAGAAGATTTTCAGGAGGAATAAAAATAATTTTAAAACAATCCATAACTTCAAGTAATAATAGGAGTTTCGAATAATAGAAATATGCATTGTGATGGAGTGAAAATTAAAAAAAAAAAAATGTAGAAGAATGAAGGTAATAGGTTGGGATAAGGGAATGCGTTTTGTTAGGTTTGGGTAGGAGTAGTAAAAACTGTTGAAATTTTGGAATAATTGAGTTGGGTGGAAGATAAAGAATGAACAATAAATAATTATATTGTGGGTAAGGAAAGCAACAGAAACGTGGAGATTTAAAAATTGGAAGCTGTAGCCAGGTTCCACTGACACGTGATACTCCGATCTCGTGATCGATTGGCATGTGGCAACCAGATTCAACAATCTGGCATTGTGTCGATGCCAGATTCAACTGGCACATGGCAGTCCAGTTGTCAACCTTCCATTGGCACCCTTTTGTCAGAGTAAACAAGCATTATTATCTTTATTTTCTCCTAAGAGACACCCGCTTACAGCTATTAGCCAGTGGGTGCACATTCATATATACAAATATAAGTTATACAGGGTGTTTCAGTTAAACGTTTCAGAACTTCTAAGAGGGGTAGGGTACATCCTGACAACTCGAAATCATATAGCAATGTGGGGTCGGAAATGCTTTCCTGAAGCGGTGTTGTACACAAAAAGCACCATAAAGAAAAGAGACCGTAAGTGAGAAATCGTTTTAATAATACATGAAAAGAAGCAAAAGGTACATGGATTAAAGTAAGTGTTCGAAGTTTCTCCCACGGGCTACAATGCACGCCTCACATCTCCGACGCATGGACATCCGAACATTCTGGAATACTCCAGGCGAATTTCGAATTTCTTCGGCAGCTACTGCGATTCTTGCAACCAGCTCCTCAGCACTGTCAACAGGGGTGTCATAAACTAGCGATTTCATATGACCCCAGAAATAAAAATCAAGACATGATAGGTCGGGTGACCGAGCAGGCCAACGCACGGGACCACCACGTCCGATCCACTGTTGACCAAATGTGACATCCAGGTAGTTACGAACATCTCCGCTATAATGGGCAGGGGCTCCATCGTGTTGGAACCACATTGTCTGTTGCGTCGATGCAGAAATCTGTTCATCTCTCAAAAGTTGTGGCAATACTTGCTGCAGAAAGATCAAGTAGATAGGTCCGGTTAGACGACACGGTAACAGGTAAGGTCCGATGAGGTGATCTCCCATAATACCGGCCCATACATTGACCGAAAATCGAATCTGTGCTGCACGACGTTGTATTGCATGCGGGTTCTCGACCGCCCAGATATGGTCGTTATGCGTGTTGAAAATTCCTTCCCTTGTGAAGGAATTTTCACGGTCATATGAAATCGCTAGTTTATGACACCCCTGTTGACAATGCTGAGGAGCTGGTTGCAAGAATCGCAGTAGCTGCCGAAGAAATTCGAAATTCGCCTGGAGTATTCCAGAATGTTCGGATGTCCATGCGTCGGAGATGTGAGGCGTGCATTGTAGCCCGTGGAAGAAACTTCGAACACTTACTTTAATCCATGTACATTTTGCTTCTTTTCATGTATTATTAAAACGATTTCTCACTTACGGTCTCTTTTCTTTTTATGGTGCTTCTGTGTACAACACCGGAAAGCATTCCGGTTCAGGAAAGCATTTCCGACCCCACATTGCTATATGATTTCGAGTTGTCAGGATGTACCCTACCCCTCTTAGAAGTTCTGAAACATTTAACTGAAACACCCTGTATACATAATTATCTATTTATAATTTATACAAATCATTCTTTATAAATTATACATTGTCTAAATTATACATTGTCTAATTAATTATATTATACATATCGTTGTCTTATTTTTACATGACAGGCAAATAGAAAGAGAGCACAAGCATAATTTGCAATTTTACAAGGAATTAGAGAATGTTCACATCTACAGCACTATTTACAGCCAGATAACAGAAAGACAAGACGTCCAATATAAACATAACAGTCCCGACCAGTTCATTCTTCATTTCCTGCATTCTCTTTGGTTTTCATCTGTGAGCTTCACTCAACATTTATAGGTGGAGTAATGCATTCTGAAACATTTCAGTCCTGTTCCTCTTCTCTGTACAAAGCTTTTCTGGGTCTGCTTGAAGATCGTTGAACATCTTAATGGTGTTAGAAGGAAAAAAATCGTCGAAGGCTTTCCAGCTGCGTGAGCGCGCTACTGATTGGAGGGGATTGTGTTCTATTCGCCCACCTTTGCGTCATGCGGGACCGAGTCAGCAGGTAGTCATGTGCCACCTGAGTGTCTGTGATGCAGCAAACAAGTCGATGAGCTTGTGGCACCATGCAGGCCAAAACAAACCCAGAATTATTCTACGTAATCGTTGCTTTGATGTCTCCACTTACATAAATTCCGGATAGATTCTGGTTTTATTCGACATCCGGATTAACAAAACACTTGTAAAATGTGGCTAGTTATTCTTTCTTGGGAGAATTTTCCATAATATGAAATCGGGCATTGTCCGCTTTTTCAAATGATAAATAGAAGAGTGGAGCTCACATTTTGCTTTTCTGCTCTCCTTATATTCATTAACCATATCCTGTCAATGTCGTTAAACTTTCTTCCATAGACTTTGAAATGAAAATTGCATCCTGATATTAGGACTGATGAAATCATTTTCTCCATCACCCTTGTGGTCTAACTTTACACTACGGGATTTCTATCAAATTTTGTCCCGCTTCATCACAAGCTGTGCACTAGTTACACCGAGTTTTTTTTTTTTATGTGTTCTGTTAATTTCGTCGAGCAGTGTATTTCACATTATGATGCACAACTGGGAAAAAGTTATGGCTGTAATTAGGAACTCAGTCCTGCTTTCTTATTTGTTTCAGTGGTAAGAAATGCTGTACTTCACAGTTTTGAAATTTTAGTTTTCTGTATCTCTCTATACATCAAAAAAGTTTTCCTGCTAGTGATATTTATTGTAGTCAATGGGAAAAAAGGGCGAGGCAGTTACGTCACTACAAATGCGCAGGAAATAATTACATTGTTGTTTGCCATTGAAAGACAACTGCCTCCATAACGTTGGCGAACCTCGTGCATGTGCTTCACTCTGTAATTCATGCCATGCACAGCATCATTTGATGTTCCATTGTAATGTCAGCTGATGAAAGAACCCGATATAGTTTGTATATTTGTAAATAGTTTAGTATTTTATAAATATTTTAAATGTTTGTAGAGTTTGTAAATATTTTAGTCCTGCTCTTTCTGAGGAATACTGCAACAGTATTCCTCATGCATTATGGAACCCGAAGCAAAAGGCCTTTTCCTAAGTGACCTATGTAAAAGCAGGTAAATAATTACATAGTGATACTTATTCCGCCTTGAGAATGCCGCGTGGTTTGGGGTGGGGTAGCCAATGGGAGAAGAGGAATGAAGTGCAAGTGGGCATCTCATTCCTCATGTGGTGCAAGTGGGCGGGTCAATTACGTCACAAAAAATGCACAGGTGTAATTACATAGGTCATTTCCTGATTAGATATCGATCATAGTGTTTGAATAAGGTGCCACCTGTGGTTTCCCAAATCTGCGCCATCAGTACTCTTGTGCTGAATACAGAACCTCTGCAAAAGCCAGAAAAGTGTTGTGTGTTGCACGTGTAGTTTAGTGTTTGGTTCTGTTGTTTGTGCTGGCTTCTTGACCACAGGGCCCCTAGTGGGACTCTGTGTTGCCTCCACCACCACCACTGGGACGTGAGCCAGGCTGTCCACAGTACTCTAGCCGCTCTCCATCAGGGGTTGCCTAAGCTTCCTGACTGAGAACAAAAAAAAAAAAAAAAAAAAAACATGAGTGAGGGAGATAGCTGAATGATGGGAGTAAAAAAGTGGAAGAACAGTGCGTTTCTACGGGTGTGTGACGAAAGTGAAAGTGTAAAGTGTGTTAGCTATCTGATGGCACCAGGGGTTCTCCCCATCTTCGCGTTGTATACTCTGTTTGTGCATCACAGTACTCTGTGGAGGCCAGAGATTTAAAAGTGTGTGTGGAGTGGAATGTCATCTAGTGTCATCTTGTGTTGTTGTTCTGACCATTTAGCCATTGAGCCCTTAGTTGATGTTGTTATTTGGTTTTTAGGAGCATTAGCAACTAAGGCCATATTGCTCCGGGATATGTGGTGGTCATTCCCTGACCTTTCCGCATCCTCCATATTTGGTGGTGACGGGATCGAACCCCGGTCTAATCAAGAAGCGTGTGCTACGCACTGCTGCTCCTTCCCACCCTTAGTTGAACCCACCGTTGCCCACACTGCTATGAGGAGGCAAGTCAGGCACCCAGTGGACTGCCACCTAGTTTCCGAAGATTTCAGTGACAAACACCTAAAAAAAAAAAAAAAAAGCAGAGGAGGAGCATTGCGGTGAATTTACAGCCGAATTGAGGTATAGGTTTAAGTGAGAGGGGTTAAATTTCGTGCAAGTTCAATTCAGTTACTTTATGGGCATCTCAGTAAGCTAAGTTGGAGTAGGGGAGAGACTGAAGGCTGGGGGAACAGATAGAAATAAGGGGACAATAGGGAAGGAGTCTTCCACAAGGAGAAGATGGGTCAGGGGGGGGGGAGACGGGAACCTGTCTACTCTCTCCCTGCAAGGGGATGGGGGATTTAAAGAACCCAGGTTAGCGCACCCGGTTAAATTGGCAAAACGGTGGAAGGTCAGATTCAGGATGTGGTTCCTAACACCCCGACTGGGGGACTAGAAGGTCATTCTATTAGTTGGTATTTCATCCTTCAGTTGTATTTCCAGTTCTTCCATTTGCTAGTTCCGGTTTTGGTGGGGAATCTTGTACTACTACTTGGCGCATTGTGGGTAGTCAGTTCTGGCCCATCAGACAAGAGACTGATTTGGGACATATCCATCATCAGTGTCGGGCCACCATAGGCTTTGTTCATTGCCTTCTCTATTTAGTAGCGTCAAGTTTAGGTATCATTTCAGGGTGTTCAGTCAATAAGGATTTGTTGATAGGGGCACCATTCCCTTACTTAAATTCCTTGCTGCTCTTTTCTTGCTCGTTTGGTGCGGGTCTACGGTCTGCTTTGCTAATCTCCTGCATTGTTATGCAGTGCAATCAATGTCCTCCTCCTTGCAAAAAGATCCTGCGCGAACTTCCTGAACGCTTTGTATTCTTCTTCTGTGACCAGTAAAAGGTGTTACGAGGAAGGTATGTAGTCTTGGTTATCAGGATGCTTCGGAGATCGTCATATTATTCACATTCATACATTGTGTGTTTGCCAACTCTCTAACTCTACGCATCAACAATTTGGGTCGTCTACAATTCGAATATTATTTAGCTTAGCATTTATGGCACCATGGCCCGTTAGTAGGTATGTAATGTGTAATCCTGGGAAGAACAAATGTGTGGTTCTTTCCAGGATTACACATTACATACCGGGAAGAACCAATGTGTGGTCATGGGGTATAAATTTTCTTGTGATTTCTCCTTTACAGGAATTTGACCATCTCTCTTGCCACGATCTCCCGCAGGTGCGGCACTAACCGCGTTTTTTCCTGGTTCCGATTATTCGCCGGATCTGTTGTGTACCGTATGAACGTCAATTGGATTTCTCTAGAGATCATGTACATTAGCATGGATCTGTAGAACATTAGTGCTCACCGTACAGCAGGCAGGAGTTATAGTTAGTAGAATATTTCTCTGTATGGTGTCAAGAATTCTTTTGTTAACGGCTATAACTGCCTTGGCGAGCCTTAGGTTATTGTTGGGATAAAAATCGCTTTGTAGTAGAGTGCCAAAGTTCGTTTTAGTCCTCACTCTTTTCTAGTGATTCTTGCAATCATGGTCGTGTATTTTCTGAGCTTCTCCTTCCGTATAGATGTTGCTTGAAGGATAAGTTTGAGTCTAAAATGATTCCAAGATACTTTAGTTGTGTGCTAAGCTTGATGGTTGCGCCCTCAATTTTAATTTGTGGGAGCCGAGGAGTGTCTAGTATGCCTTTTTAATAGGATTGAACCCATCTTTGTCGGCGAAATTGTCAATGAGTACAGCTTCGTCCATTCTAGTAGCTTTTCCAGCAGCCTGTTTGCCTGGATTTCCAAGCCGGCCCTTGAGTTCGCCTCCACGGTGAGGATGAAGTCATCTGCAAACGCTTGACTGTTTACCTCTCCCAGGTCCATCGTAAGGAAATCGTCTAGAACTACTGTACATCCCACGGGAGTGGCCCCAGGACCGAACCTTGTGGGCAGCCTCGGCGTACGGGGCTAGTTATTTTCTGATACGGTACTATAACTTTGTCACTTTTCTGTCAAAGTATGCCGAGGACGCTTGGCCACAAAAGGGAGTCGAACGCCCCGGCAAAGTCAATAAAAAGCACCAGGAAGTATTTCTTGGAACACTGTTTTGCTGCTTGGATAAAGTCTTAGAGTGCATCTTACTATTGATGAGCCTGGTTTGAAACCATATTGTCTGCTAGAGGCGAGGTTTGCTGAGGCCACAGAAGCCGATGCGCCAACAACTAATAAAAAAAAAAAAAAAAAAAATCACATAGCATATTCATCCACACTAACAAAACTAATTAACACTAACACGTTACTTGTAAAAGCGAGAACAAAAGAAGAAAAAACAGCAAGCATGAGTGAGGGAACTATCTCCCTCACTCTAATTTCTTTGGATGGTATCAATTTAGTTTTTGTATTGACTAACTAGGATTGCTCCATGTATTTCCACGATACCCCTCTATACCCACGAGAGTATAGAGGGTAGCACAGTTGGTTGGATCGCTGCCCTTCCCACACCTGGTAGAAAAGACCTGAGTTCGAATCCCGTCGATAACGGGTGGAATTTTTATGGGCATTTTCCACAACATGGCTGATTTAGTCGGTCTCAGGCGAGAGTACCATGATTTTTTCTCCCGGAAACTCGGGTTTTTCGTCTAGCAAACAGAAAATCAACCTCAGAACCCATGCAACTTATAGACAATATACACGGAGCAATATGGCCTTAGTCGCTGATGCACCTGAAATCATACGACAACAACCTGTCTTTATGAGGCACTATGAAGCTGAGATTAGTTTTTCCTTTAGGATATGTACCGTGTCAACTTGGCCTAATGTCACACAAATTGAGTGCTTTTCATGAAATAGAGCTCCATCAGCAAAAATGATGTAAAAGTCCTGTGTTCGTACCAGAGTTGGTGGACAAATAGGAAGGAATGCTGTATGTGGGCAGTTCATGCTAAAATGTTTAAAGACGGAAAATTAACCGACTTTGAACGTAGTATGATAGTCGGTTTTCAGACGCGCTAGTATAGGTATCTCAGAAATTGCAACCCTGCTGGGTTTTCACGTACAGCTGTATCTGGAGGGGTCCGTTAAACAAATGACATCCAGCCAACGGCAATTCTTGGTCGGAAACAGCCCATTGATGTATGTGAAAGGTCAACGGAAGCTGAAAAGACTTGTACAGGACAACAGAAAGGTACAATATCAGATGGCAACCCAGAACAACAGTGCTAACAAAGGGACAATTTAAAATGAAAAACTCGTACCATCTCACGGATTAGCAATCGTAGCTAATGATACAGCCGAGTTCTACTCCTGTCAGCAAAATACACGAAGATACGATTACAGTGGGCTGAGAACTCCCAACATTGGACAATTGAGGATTGTGAAAACGTTGCCTGGTCTGACGAATCCCGGTTATTCTTGTTTCATGCTGATGGCAGGACCAGAATATGGCGAAAACACAGCATGAATCCATGGACCCTCTTGCCAGTTGTCAAAGATGCAGGCTGGCGGTGTAATGGGGTAATAGTGCATATAGGGCCCCATGATACCAATGTAGAAACATTTGGGTGCTACATTGTCATGAAATTGTTTCCAATAAGGGACATCCCTTCATGGCTGCAGTGTATCCATCTGAGTATTATCCTTGTCCTCCTCACACCGAGTGGAAAAGACCCAAGTTCGAATTCCGTCAGTGACGCAAGGAATTTTTATGTGCTTTACCACAACATGGCTTAGTTAGTCGATCTCGGGCGAGTTTGTTTTTTTTTTTTCTCTTGGAAACTTTTTTTTAGCAAACAATAAAATTAACCACAAAACATACGCAATTTACAGACATTATATATCGATAAAGTATTCACTCAGTGTAGTGTGTTAGTCTTCTAAGCCTCCGAAAACTGGTTTGGAATCCAGAAAAAACAGGCAGTGGCACTTCAGAGCCTTAAATGTGTTGGCAGCTAAGGCTCTGAGGCATTTAAGAATTCGACTTGCAATATACTATTCATATACTATCCTCCAGACTATGGCACCTGCAGTTATAAAGAAAATATATAAGTATTTATTCAAATAAATCAATAGCTTGTTGGCCAATTTTTGATCATAACGACTGCTTCATTGTGTCATAGAACACTTTCTTGCAATTTCTGGTAGCTTTCACAAAATTGTGCGGAAAATCAGTTTTCCGCCTGGCATTCATGGTTCCAATGCCCTGTGACCGCTGGATGTAGTCCATACAAGGAATACCTCGAAATTATGGAACTTCTTCTACCCACTTGTCAGTAGGGCTGCTTACTCAGGTATTTAACATTTTCCACGCATCTCCCAAACATGTCCGTCGTACTGGAAGAACGTGAATCATCATTCCATACGATCAATTTTCACCATTATACTGTTCCAATTTCATATGTATTTGTTATCAAAGGCTTTCTAGCTACAGCTGTTCCGTGAAAATTTATGGCAAGCCGCTCACCGTGTTGTTAGAAACACCCGAAGGTTTTTATCTGTGACCGCCAATAGCTCCATAAACAGATTTCCTAGGGTTTAAGATATGAAAATCAGCCGACTCAAGATGCATTTCTTCCTATTAGTCGTAGTTTGCGCCTGATTGGCCGTATCTTAGACTTAGTGTCTACTTTTGGATTTTCATTTCTTCAGTATGTTGTCAGTAGGAATGATTAATGCCTGAACAGTTGCACGCGCAGATATTTTCCACACCTTATCCAACTATCATTGCAATTCTAAAAACTCTTACGTCTATCTCTGTTGTTGTTCACTGTACGTTTTGAAATGAATTTCAGGATAACCGATAAACACCTTTGTAAGCTTTATTAATTACATATTTTGTTGTCGCACACAATTTCCAGCACTCAGAGAGTGAGGGGTACCTTTGGGCAAAATAGTGTACATTCTTACGGAAGGATTTTATTCATCAACGAACTAAAAATTCTTAATCCTCCTGCGAGATTTTCGTCCCATTCCCCGTGGTTTTCAACAACCGGACCAAACTAACCGTCAGGTCTCCCTGGCTCTTCGGCCCCGGATGCTGTGGCAAACCTGACGGTATGATAGTTTTGCCATTGGTTTTGATGGTCTGACAGTCTGAACAAGAACAGATAGTTCCTTCACTTTCTTGCCGTGGGGGGGGAGGGGGCTTTATTATAATTTAAATTGAGCATATCTGTATAAGTTCCTTGTCAAAGAAATATACGGTTTGATATAGTAAAATAAATGCTAAATATTTCAGTGAAGTTTAGCCCTTTGTGAGGATATCCTCCTGATAAAGTATTCGCTCAGCGTAGGCTGTTAGTGTTCTAAACCTCCGAAAACATACAACCAATATTTGTAAGGGGGAGAAGGGGAGGATAACTTTAATAATAATTATTAGTAACTTATGTTAATAAGTTAATTTAATAATCAATACTAATTATTAATAACTAATAATGTTAATTAACATATTAATAACTTATTAATATCATGCAACTAGCAAAAATTCGCCGATGCTAAATCTCATTTTGTTCTTAACTTAGCCGTTATAAGTTTTCAACTGAAAATCAATATGAATAATATGCTTTAAATAGTGTTTGTTCGTCTAGTTTTTTTTTTTTTTTTTTTTCAACTAATCTAATATGCTTACAAGGTTTGCAGTGCGTGTATATATATTATTTATTTCTTTTTTTTTTTATAATTTTTTTTAAAATATAAGATTGTTATATTCTATTTATTTTCCATTTCACTGCTAACGTGTAGCGCAGCTCTCCGGCGATTTCTGCAATTTATTATTTGCAGACGACAGTACGGTCAGCAACGCTCTACTACCGTGCAGAGCAGTTACAGTATTTTCTTTGCTTATTATTTTAAAAACGTTTGCCATAATGGAAGTCGAATTATTCGAAGTAATATTTCATAATTTTAAAGGCAGGTATGGTAAGATTCCCCCTCCGTACTTACTATTTTAAAAGCTAGTTTATTTATTATTATTATTTTATTTTTATTTATTTTTTTTTTTCATTTACAGTACTACGTACGAAACGAAATATTAATGCCTCTTATTAGGAACAGGGTTATTGGGAACAGGATTATTTAGCTGTGAGTTAGCGTTATTTTGAATGCATGGAATAATTCGTGTTCGTTTGTAATATTAGAGTAATTGCTTAAAATAAATAATTAGGTGATCTAAGTTTACTTTCTATTTTGTGATAACGGAATTGTTCTCCCCCATTTCATATGGTTAATGCGTTAATTTGATAATCTTCTAATACTGATTAATCGATATTAGAAGCTTTTTTTTTTTAAATACGTCGTTCTCAGTTTTCTGTATTTATTTTTATTTTTTTAATGAATAAGACTTAAAAAAAATGTTCCTGATTTACCAGTTTTTTTTAAATTTTTTTTCATGGTATGTTGACAGATAATGATATAATCAAAATTAACGTCTTAATTAATTATGTTAGATTCATAATAAATTACAGCATGTTAAATTGTTCGTAAATAGATATTTATGAACAATAATATATTTTAAACCCCTTGGAAGTTTAATATAATTGGAAAGATCTACCATTTTATCATTTATAAGGGCTGGTTTCCTGTTGATTAACAAGCAGTTAGTCCTCTCCCTCTCTCTCTTTTCATAGTTGTTTTGGTTTTACGCGTTAACTGACTTTTTAAATTAAGGATGCTTTCTCAGTTGGTGAGGTGTATTACAGAGAAAGATTCAAAAGGGAAGAAAAAAAATTATTTGAAGAACTTCGTTATCACGTATTTTGAATTATCATTGGTGGCACGGTTAGTTGGAAGCTGTCATACTAATACTAGTCTTTTTTTTTTTCTTTTTTTTTTCTGAACGCAGAGGTTGCAATAAGGTAACCCAGCCTTACCTTCTTATATCAAACACCCTGATGTGTATCTGTTTCTTTTCCTAAACCAGGTAAAAGAAACAGATACACATCATTTTTTTTTTTTTTTTTTGCAATATTCACAGTTAGAGGCCATACGGTGCTTCTAATTATGAATAGTGAAATAACACAGCCAATTACATTATGTAATTCATAATGAGTGGATAGTAGTGGAGATAGGATTGTGTGAGAGAGTGTGGGTACTAGTATAGCAGACTGGTGCAGAAGGATTCCTGGCATATGGCATTTGTATATCAGGGTACCACTTGACCTAGACTACAATTTTCACATGGTACACAGGTGCCAAGTTGAACCAGCAACTAAAATCCAAATGCCAGTGATAACCTGGGTGCCAGATTAAGTGTCATGTGGCTTCAAGTGCCACTGTCAATCAAGAATTGGCATCTGTGTGCGGCATCGATTTGCAATTGGACTCGCATGTCAGGTATATGGCACCTCGGTACAAGTGTCAGCCCAGGGTTGGTACTCCAGTGTTGAATGAATTTAGTCCTGTTACTCTGGTATCAATTGTGGAATAACATTAGTGACAGTTAATCCTGTCACTCGAGTGGCAGTTTGGGATAACTTTGGCACTCATTTGCCAAGACACGTGACGCCCAAGTGCAATGGTCAACCGACAGTTTGCCCTTGCGCATAAGGGTGTGTAGCGCCCTAATCAGAGTTAGCTGACACTCGAAAGCTGCGTGTCATTTGACGACGACATTTGTTGCTTGCTTGCTTTCTTGTCTCGCACGGAGTAGTACGAAACTGAAGTAGGAAAGTACCTGTTCTCCATGACAGTGTAGTGATAGTTTAGCGGTTTTCGCTACTTGTTCCTCGTTTGAAGAGATCTGGATTCGTTTCCCATCTATGACTGGAGGAATTTCTAAAGTAATCTTCAAACGAAGTTGTAATAAGCCAATCTCAGGCGGAGGAAGCAGCTTGCGAAACATACAAATTGGCCCATGAACATGCACTTTTAGAGATATAATACATCATGGTGAGTACGGTCCGTGCTGCTGATGAGCTAAAACCTAAACCCAACGACCAAAGTACTTGTTTTTTTTTTTTTTTTTGATTTGGTAGTTGTTGGCGCATCGGCTTCAGTGGCCATATTGCACCTCCCAAGGTTTTTTTGCAGTACTTTGATCCAAGCCCGAGGCGGAAATCGAACCCGCGACCTTTGGGTTGCCGGGCAGGTACTTTACCCACTCGGCTAGCCCGGTCGGCCAAAGTACTTGTACGCGAAAGTATTTATGATCTGTAGCTGCATGTGTTTACATTGTCTGAATCGGCAGTGGGTTTATAAATGCATCGATATTCAAACATTAAGCTGTAAATTTGAAATTGCACTCTGTGGTTCGTATTTCAAAATTCATCTGGCTATCAATAGTCAGTTGAACCTGACATTCAAATGAGACCCGAGTGCCATTTTAATCTGGCATTTGGGTGCCAGTGGACTCTGACACGCGAGGTGCGGTTGCATGACTCTGGCCCTCACTTGCCAAGTGACATTAAAATGCGAGTGCTAGGGTGGCTCGGATGCCACTCTTATATTTGGATATCAATATTTTTAAACATGCAGCCGTTCCGCACTGCGAAGGTGCATGCAGCCCCAAACCATTAAATGGTTTCGTGTTCCTCAGATTGTACTACTCGTGTGCAGTTTTAAGCAACCAAGTGTCGTGGTCAACTAGCAATTGTGACCAGTACTTAGCTGGAACCAGCAGATATGAAGAATGTGTGGCTTTTTTGATTCTGGTGGTTTCTTAGATTTTGTTGCCTAGAACTAAAGTCCAGAAAAATGCACACTGAAATTTCTTAAAGTTCTGTGCACCATTAGGATAAGACGAATTCTGCATTAAAATTTTTATGATTTATTTTTCCCTGATCACAATGACGAAAGCATTGCTGCTGCCCACATGGATTTAAAATCTTATGATTTGACATTGAAGTTGTTTTTCCACCATTATTTGGTGTAAAGCGCATCATTAAACATGGAAAAAATTATTTTTCCCATTTTTCAGTCTCCTCGGTCTGAACCTCTGATTTTCTCTGTCGAAAAAAATCCAACACAAGTCCATAGATGCTTAAACTCGATGGCAACTGTTGCTTTTGGAAAAACCGTTATGAAGGATACGCTAATAATAGATTCGCTGTATCTATTATTCCAAAGAAGAGCCATTACTGAACTTTGCTTCTTCATAAGAATTTACGAAGTTTTCCTGAATTTCAGCGTCCCCGCAGAACAAACACACTGAGCCATTTACAGTGTTATATTTTAACTTATCACAAAGATTACGGGTGTTTAACACTTTAAATTGTTGAACTTAATGCGCTATACTTAGATTCTTTCGTTGATTATATCAAACGTACTATCATAAATTGTTGTATTTCATTCTTAATTTTTATTAAGAATGAAATACAGACATATATACGCTTTGTCTTTCACTATATCCATCAGCCCGTCCGCAAGTAATAACTGAACTCGCAGCAGTGGATGTTTGAAATTTTATATTTGGGTCTTCTAAAAATGTTTGTCGAGCCATCCAAATTTCATTAAAATCGGTCAAATAGAAAATCCGGGAATTATTATTTATTTTTTCCGTATAATTTGTATGGGAAAACAAATTCATTAAAAAAAATGCATAGTTGTTTTAAATGCCATGTTAAATTTATACGGTCCGTGCACACTTCACGTATATTGTTATATAAGACTCGTGAACGCAAGCGTGTGAAGAGATGCACATATAGAGAAAATAGTCTAAAAATATATGGGATAAGAGCAATAAATATACAGCTATCATTAAATTAAACTGCTAAGTTTAGAGAACCTAAACCTGTACAGCTTTATTAAGCGTTCTATAAAGTTTTTTGCTCTTAGTAAGTAATTGATACGGAGTTAACTGTACTCGCTTTTCACTTCATTAATCTCAGAAAAGGAGGGAAAATGATTTAATTTAGGAAAGAATTGAAGGCTTCTGAATTGTGACATTAACTAACTTGTTTCAGAATATTCTTTGATTGTTGTGGCTTTGAATCACTGTATTATTATTATCTAACCCGGTTAGATTGGCACATCTATTTTTATTTATTTAATTATCCAATGTATTTTTATTTTTTTTTCTTTATTTTTAGTGCATTAATATTCGGTTTACAGAATGAAACTATGCTGTTTTTATATATTTATTTAAAACTTTGTATGAATTTTATTATAATTTTACTTTTTTGAGCACATATATTATAATTTTACTTTTTCGAGCACATATATTAATATTTTATGTTTTGGGTTTATTTGCATTTAAATGGACACCTACCTTTATTCAATGTACTGATTGGCTCATCGCACATTGCATTGGGTTCGCACTGTAATGTGCTGTTTGAACAATAAGTTTTATTTTGTCATATTAAGAAAGGCAATGGCAAATTTCTAATTTTTATCGTTAGGCGTGAAAAGTCCAGTTTGCGTCACTGGTGAGCAATGCATACCTGAATGATATCCAAAACATTTAGTATGGCCCATTCCACAACATGACGTGATAATTTTTCTGTATCCATGAAATCGTTCAGAGGAGAATAAAATTTTTTTTACCATATGATAATTCTGTTGTTATTCTTCCTAAACGGTATGTGAGATAATGTTCCTTTTTTTCTGTAATAACTTTGTATGTGTGTCTTTATAGGAGAAGGTGGCATATCATTTATGAAGGTTGTAAATAAAATGGGACGTAGGGTGATCCTTGTGATGCTCAGGGGAGTATCACAAGGTTCGGCCCTGGGTTCGATTTTATTTCACAGAAGCAAAAGTAGTTTCATGTCGGTCCGGTTATGCAATTTTTAATGTATTGAAACACGAAACTGTTCCCTCTTCACGATGTCCACAGTATGCAATCTGAAAAATCAGTAGGGTTCTCTTGCCCTGTTAGTCAACTTTCTTTAATTTTGCGTGCCATACTGCAAGATACTTTTCTGAAAGTTTGTTTTTGCAGTTTCGAGTTACAGAGAATTACAGTAAACTCTGTAATCCGGAATTCTTTTAAAATTCGTCACATTTTAGAAAAAATAAATAAATATTTTAAATTCTGTAAGTAGTATGAAAGCAATCCGGAACTCTTACGAACAATCGCATTTCTGTTTAAAATTCCATGCAAATAAGTGCTTTTCTCTTTTTTATAAGATTCTCGCGAAATGACTATCTTTTCCTTTAAAACTGTTTTTGTGGCCAGCAAGATTTAAACTGCATCGATAAGTCTTAATTCTCACAATAGAACAAACCTTTGTTTTCAACGGGTTGCTGTGGTATTGCCCTGCTTTCAAACAATATTCTCCAAAAGATTAAATGTCACTTGTTTAAAATTATGAAGCAGCTGTGACAGCCTGTTTCTGGATTAAGTGGTTCCTCGTCAGACAGCAGGTGCTCTAGTGGCGATAAAGGTAAGGTAAGCAGCAGCCATTATCAATCCACTGTAGGATGGAAGCTTCCTCAAACAATTCATGTTGAGGGAAATGGACCATAATCTGCAACGCTGGTCCAGTGGGGTTGGCAGTCAGGGGCTTGTATCCCGGTCTACTCAAAGAGCGTGTATTATTGCAATCCCGTTCCGGACCACTCGGCTACGGAGGCCGTACTACACAGACAAAACAGTTATAGAGGAGTTGTTTGATTTCAGCTGTCGTGCCCTATACAGAATCAGTTTTCAGAGTTGTAATGCTGCTATCTGTTTTGTTTGAGCATTGTCACTAAAGTCTACCTGTCTTATCTTTTAAACAAATGGCCAAATAAACTTTTGGCGAGGCCAGGACAACTTGTTACAATACATGTTTGTTGTTGTTATTTGGTTTTTAGGAGCATTAGCAACTAAGGCCATATTGCTCCGCGATATGCGGTGGTCATTCTCTGACCTTTCAGCATCCTCCGTATTTGGTGGTCACGGGCTCGAACCCCCGTCTAATCAAGAAGCGTGTGCTATGCACTGCTGCTCCTCACCTGGCTACGGGGGCGCCTACATGTTTGTTGTGTTGTGAGAATTAAGATCGTTCATTATCTATGCAGTTTAAATCCTGCTGGCTGCAAAAACAAATGAAACAAGGTAGTCCTGCAAACATCTTTGTAATTTCTCTAAGGGCAAATGGCTTTAACTATATAATAGCTTTGAATTTCTCTCATTCAGTAAACTTTGTAACTTACTGCGAACTGCCCTTGAATATTACAGCTGGTCATATAGCTCTTGATTGAGCTGGTGACCAGTTTGACGCCACTGTACGATTGAAAATTCCCAGCGTGGGTGCAGTGTTTTGTGGAACCGGTGATTTCCCACATCTGTGCCTCAGTACTTTGTGAAGAAGTATAGAATCTCTGTAAAAGCCAGAAAAAGTGTAATGTCTGGTTTGTGTCAGAGTACTGTTATGTTTTGTTATTATGTCTCTGGCTTCTTAGCGGCAGGGCCACTAGTGGAATCCCGCGTTGCCCGACACCACCACTGGAAAGTGAGCCAAGCTGTCCATAATACTCTGGCTGCAAGAACTACCGTGGCATCAGACTCCTTTCCATCATCGGAAAGGTCTTTATGAAGATCATCCAGTCAAGACTGCAAAAACATCGCGAGCAAACCAGTCGAGAAGAACAGGCAGGATTTAGACCCGGGCGAGGATGCTGTGATCAAATCTTTGCCATTCGTCAGCTGATGGAGGAGAGGATCCGGTGTGGACAGCGAACCGTCATTGTTTTCATTGACTTTAAGTCTGCTTTCGACTGTGTCCACCGGCCTGCCTTATGGAAACTACTAGAGGTTGAACATGTACCTCGAAAAGTCATCACACTCCTCCAAACTGCATACAACGGTTTAACCAGCCAGGTGCGCATCCAGAACGATTTATCTGAGGAATTTACCATCCAAACTGGAGTCCGCCAAGGGGATGTAGCCTCCCCGTTGCTTTTCAACATCGTGGTCGACGCCATTATGAGGCAAGCATTCAGAAACAGACAGGGCATACAATATGACAAGGATCACTATGTGACTGACCTGATGTTTGCTGATGATAGTGCTATCCTTGCCAGTAACGACGCTGAAGCCACGGACATCCTCTACGACATTGCCCGGCCATACGGTTTGAAGATCAATGCTGGTAAGACAAAGGCCCTGACAACAGATGGGTCGCAAGCCACCATCTATCTCGAAGGCGTCCAGATCGAGCAAGTGCAGGACTTTAAATACCTTGGGTCGCTGGTCCAGGAGAAGAAAGTTGCATCCGCCATGGAAATCCACAGCAGAATTGGACAGGCGGCCACTGCGTTCGCCTCGCTCAAATGGTGTCTGTGGAAGAGGACCAACATTTCCACAAAGACTAAAATCCGACTCTTCCGGACTTTGATCCTGCCCATTCTTCTTTACGGATCGGAAACATGGATTTGTCTCAAGTTAGATTTGAACAAACTTGAGGTATTCCAAATGCGATGCCTGCGGCAGATCTTGGGCATCTCTCTTCGCGACCGCATCACTAATGATACCATCCGCTCCAGATGCCAACAGCAACCAACCATTGCCGACCAAATCCAGAAGCGAAGGCTTAGATGGTTTGGCCACGTATGTAGAATGGGCACGAACAGAATACCATCCACACTCCTTTGGAGACAACGACCCACCCAATGGAGCATCCAACGGACCGCGCCTAGGAAAACGTGGGCCAAGCAAGTGGAAAATGACTTGAATAGCCGACGTCTCGACCTTAACCAGGCCAGGACTGACGCCATGGATCGTAAGGTATGGAAGAACATCACAGAGCAAGTCCGAAACCCTGCGGCACCTACAGCAGCATACTGGTTGCGTGGCCAACCGCCTCCCCCAGCTGCCAGCTAAGGACCAAAGAAGAAGAAGAAGAATACTCTGGCTGGCCTCCACCAGGGTTGCCTCAGCTTCCTGACAGAGACCAAGTTAAAAAAAAAAAAAAAAAAAGCGAGGGAGAAGTTAAAGTGGAAAGGAAGAAAGAAGGCGTCCTCCAGATGACGGAGATAGGGAGGGAATGAAGGTTGGAAGCCCAGGGCCAAGGAAAGAAAAAGGTTGCAGGGTTAGAGGTACCCTGCAACGAGGTGCCATATGGCGTTTAACACCCGCAGGCATTTGTAGCACATGACCAACCCTCCAGTATACAGGCGCAAAGTTATCCCACACCCGAAGGTGTCAGTAGGGTTTGAAGATAATCCTACCCCGAAAGGGGTTTGCAACGTATCGTACCCCGGCAGAGGCACTAGTTTATTGTACCTACCTCGTAGGGGTGTGCAGTGAGTTTAGGTGGGGATTCCCTTTGTACTGCTGTAGAACTACAGAGTCCAGTCACAATATTATGACCACCCCCAATGCAGACATCACACACGCTTAGCGAATCATACAGCGCACGCGTCAAGTTCACACACCGCAAGCATATAAGGCCTTATGTTCGGCATCCGTGAACACAGTAACAGCCTCTGTCATGTGCAAAGCACGCGTCGGCAGTGATCACAGACCTGGAAAAAGGCATGATCATAAGCTATCGGGCCAGGGGTGCCAGCATTTCTGAAACAGCGGACTTTGTGAAATGCTCACGTGATGCAGGGCGAAAGTGTCTCAAGACTGGACGAATGGGATAGTTTTGACAACTCGACGTGCCATTTGTGGAGCCCATGCGCTGTTGATCCCAGAGGTGAATGTCGGCTGAAACGGTCAGGACCGATCGGCACTCTACTGTTGCTCAACTGGCCGTCCAAATGAACTGTGGAGCCACCAGAAAGGTCTCCAACACGATAGTGCAGCGAACCCTGTTGCGCATTGGGCTCTGGAGCAGACGGGGAATGTTTTCATGGCATGGCTTGGGTCCGCTGATACCTCTGGGTGGCACCCTGAATGCAAATGGTTACCTATCGATCGTAGCCGATCTGGTACACCCGTACACGTTGACTGTGTTCCCTGGGGGTGATGGTATCTATCAGCAAGACGATACGCCATGCCATGTTGCCAAAATTGTCCGTGAGTGGTTTGAGGAGCACTACGAAGACTTCAAGCTACTCCCATGGCCACCGAATTCAGCGGATCTTAACCCAATTGAAAATCTATGGGACCACCTCGATCGACACATCAGACGGATGGATCCTTCACCAATGAACCTACAGGAACTCCGGGGTGCACTGCAGTCTGCATGGTCACAGATACCCGTAGCAAACTTCCGCGGACTTATTAAATCACTCCCACCGCGGCTGGCTACGGTTTATGCTGCGAAAGGCGCATATTCTGGATACTAGGTAGGTGGTCATAATAATATGACTATACCCTGTATTTCTTGGGTCCTAGGAGATTCTTGTCTGATTCGTAAGTCTGAGTTGAAAGGTTTAGTCTTTGAAATAGGCCTTTCTTGATCACTTCAAGATACAGGGGTAGATATTCAGCGAGGACTTGAAAGGCTGCTGGGAAAATGTTTCATTAAACCTGTAGTTAATCCATAAAGAGAGATACCGACGGAGACAAACAATAGATTTAATTCCGCACAAGCCAAGGTTTTTTTTCTCGCTGTCATAACTAATTATATAGCTGCTCAAGGCTATATGATTTTGGACAACTAAAGTAGAGAGAAAAATAAAATGCGGCTCGAGGTTACTTATTTGGCTTCCCCCTCCATACTAATGCTGTGGAAAAAACCAGGAGCACCTGTTGTTTTTCTCTCTGCTATACTATAGTTATGGCAGCAAAAAGAAACATAGCGACCTTTGTTATTACGTGAGAAATTCATTCAGTTTCTCCATAGTATATTATCAAAAGCAAATGTCATGTATACTGATAAAGACTGTATCATTAAACTAATTATTTCTTAAGCAGAACAGTTAATTTTTTTCTTATTCTTCATTGCGAAAATATTTTTTGTCTGAAGCATATTCATTGATAATCTGACATCTGGCATAAGCACTGCGAAAGCAAAAATAAGAGTAGGATTGTGTTATAGGCCTAATGACTCGAATGAGTACAATGAACAATTGTACAGAGAAATAGAGTTGGCTAGTAAATCAGAATGTCTTATAATGGGGGATTTTAACTTCCCAGATATTGACTGGAACTTGTGGGTTGGTCACTCACACACTATTCAGACTTTTGTGGATTTATTGGATGATTATTTTCTGCAGCAGCATGTTCGAGAGGTAACCAGAGCGGGTAATACTCTTGATCTGGTTATCAGCAGTGATCATTCGTGTATTAAGAATTTGAAGATAAAGGAACCACTAGGTGGCAGTGATCACAGTGTACTGATGTGGGATTTACTTAAAGATATAATTACCATCAGGGGTAAAGGAAAGGGTTTTTTCTTCCGCAAAGGCGAGTACAGTGGTCTCAGACAGTTTTTAAGTTCTGTACAGTGGGATCAACTGACGATGTTACCAACAGTAAATTCTAAGTGGGAAGCATTCAAGGAATTAATCGTGGATGCTACTAAAAGTTTCATACCTATTAAGAAATATTGTTAAAGGTTTAGGCCTAAAGGGTTATCAAATAAACTAATGAGACTCGTAATAGAGAAGAAAAATGCATGGGATCCATATAAATTATCAAGCGACTCAGAAGCCTATGGCAGATATTAGCTAGTCTGTAATCAGGTCACAAAGGAAATTAGGCAGGCGAAGGCAGATTACGAGAAATCTTTGGCAAAAGATGCTAAGAAAAACAGCAAGGATTTCTTTACTTATATAAACTCTAAAAGGAAGGGGATGAATCTGATTGGTCCACTTATATCGGTGGTTCGACTGTCGATGATCCTGCTCAGATAGCAAACAAACTGAATGAGTATTTTGATCTACATTTACACATGAGGAGTTATTAAGGTTTGAAAATGGCAAAAGGTTATCAAATTGTAGCAGGGTGCTTAATGATTTTGAATAACTGAGAGCAAAGTGGAGGAGAAATTGTTGAAGTTAAACATAAGAAAGGCACCTGGGGTGGATGGGATCTATCCAGTTATATTAAAGGAGGCGGCAAAGCAACTAAGCAAACCCTTAGCCATAATTATGAGAGTATCCTTGGACTCAGGGGAGGTCCCCACGGACTGGAGATGTGCAAATACATCCCCAATTCACAAAGGGGGATCGAAGGGTGACACGAGTAATTACAGACCAGTTAGTTTAACTTCTGTTCCGGGTAAAATAATGGAGTCGCTGGTTAAAGATGCATTGCAGGATCATCTAGACAAGACTGCAGCAATAATTCAGACACAGCATGGGTTTGTTAAGGGAAAGTCTTGTCTGACAAATTTGATAGGATATTGTAATGCGGTTACAAAGGAACTGGATGCAAAAAATAATTTTGATATCATATATTTGGATTTCAGGAAAGCTTTTGACACTGTTGCGGATGGAAGACTATTGTACAAATTGGAGCAGAATAGTATTAAGGGTAAGTTGCTACAATGGATAAAAGGATGGTTGAGTGGGAGAAGACGGAGGGCGGTAATTAAGGGGTGCTGCTCTTCGTGGACTAATGTTATTAGTGGAGTCCCACAGGGTTCGGTGTTGGGTCCTCTGTTGTTTTGTATATTTATGAATGATATTGATGAAGGTATATCAGGCTTAGTGTCGAAGTTTGCAGATGGTACAAAGGTTGGCAGGGTTGTTAATGGCAGTGTGCTACTGCAACAGGATCTAGATAATTTGGGCAGATGGGCTAAGAAGTGGCAACTGAAGTTTAACATTGACAAATGCAAAGTAGTGCATATGGGTAGAAGTAACCCCAGAGAAACGTACCAACTGTGTGGTACTACACTTAAGGTGGTAGAAAATGAAAAAGACCTGGGAGTAATTGTGCAGTCAGATATGAAATTTTCTGAGCAATGCAGACAGGCTGCCAGAGCAGGTTATGGGGTTTTGTCAATGATATATAGGAATTTTGCTAGCAGGGAAAAGGAGGTGATTGTCCCTCTGTATAAGGCAATGGTCAGGCCACGCCTTGAGTACTGGGTACAGGTCTGGAGGTCTCATTTTAGGAAGGATGTAGATTTGCTTGAGCCTGTACAGAGAAGGGCAACAAGATTGGTGAGGTGAATGAAGGGATCCTCTTACCAAGAGAGGCTTAAGTTCTGCAAATTGCAGTGGCTGGAGATCTGATTGATCTGATTGAGGTGTATAAGGCCTTGAATGGGTTGAGCACGCTGAATTCTGATGGGATCCTTCCACTTGTTCAGATTACGAACCTAAGGGGGCATAAATTCAAATTAAGAAAAGACAGATGTAGAATAGATGTGCGGAAATTTGCCTTTAGCCAGCGAGTGGTTAATTGCTGGAACAAACTTCCATCTGTCGTTGTGGAAGTTTATAGGTTAAATAAATTTATGGAGGGACTGGACAGGCAATGGTGTGATATATATATATATATATATATATATATATTTTTTATTTTTTTTTTTCGTTGATGCTGCATAAGCTCATACACTTGCTTTCTTGCATCACATGCCACTGCTACTATCTGTTGTGACTGCTTATTGTCATTTGTTGACATTTAATAAATTGAACTGTTATTTATTTTAACCATACTATATTTTAGTGAGTGTAATTTAGTGTAAATAATTTCAGTTGTTAGTGCTTAATATTCATTGAAATGCGCTTCCTTAAAACTGCTCAACCACTAGGTATACCTAGCTAAAATCCGGTACTTCTAAATCCTCTAGAGTGCAGAATTTTAAAGACTTTACTGTAATTCGGGAACGAACATTAGAATTCATCTTGTGCAGGAAGCTTTGTTACTATAACAATATATTTACGTTATGTATTATGCTTTACGTCTTTACCAAGTATGCCAGCATGAACTAATATTTCGAGCAGAGCAGAATGAACTGTGGAATGCGAATCCAATGTTTTCTATTATTTATCACCGTCAATTTAATCACTTGTAATATCTTTATTCTAACCTGCAGCTACACCAAACGCTAAAAGCAAAATTACACTGCATACAAGAAAACAGTTGGAGTAGTCGGGGTCCATCTTATAAACTTACTGTACATAAGAGATGATAACAAGGAATAAAAAATAAACATTGAATAGGAGGCATCATCATCCCCACAAATTCGAAATCTATAAATAAAATACGCTAATATCACTGCTGCTGCTTAAGTTATATCACCGAAGTCTTTTCCTCCAGATGAAAATGATCGTTGTACTTTGAAGTCCTTTACTACGTATTGACCGAATAGTTGACTAAATCGCAGTGAAGACATCAAACCGCTTCTTCATGCGATTCAAATATGTGTTGATAGAAGCACGTAATTTACAGGATGCACTGTAATTTTCATCTGGGGAAGTTGAAGTAGGTAGAAGCTGCATTCGACATGACACCGAGACACCAAATATCTTAGTCTGTTATCAGTTTTATATGGAACTCAACACAACTCTTTGGTATGGAATAGCACAGAAAAAAAAAAAAAAAAAATAGAGCGCCATCAGGAGCTGTTTACTGGAACAAGATCTTTCCAAGCCCGCATAAGTCCATGACAATGATTGAGCAGTGTCGACAATCCCTTAGTCGCTGCGGAGACCTTTGGCATAACATGACTATGGGAGTGAGGTAGACTGTGTTTTGACCTCTTCTTGGAAGACAATTTGTACACGTTGCCGACTGTGGACGTTTAAGTGACCATAGCGATGAGAAATAATCTTGCTGTAAAACACTCGACTAACACCTGTCACCTTTGTAAGCATTCATGTTGACAGAGGCTACGGTCGTCAGAGCAGGATTTGACGTTGTGGAGCGGGTTCCGTAATAGTAAGTCGGATCTGGAATGAGAAAAAAACAGCGTCGTGATAATGGAAATAATGGAGTTTGATGAGGTACAAGATGTTTATAAAGTTCAGCAACATATTCAAATAAATAAAGTAAATAAATAATACTACAAATATTTTGATAATTTGAATACCAGTATTTTTCATATAGTAATGATACAGTATTTACAGTTTTCTAATAACACGTGCTTTATGTGTGAGAATTAAAAAAAAAAATGGATTCTTCATCCTACAAAAGTATGCAAATCAGTCTGAGCACACATTAGATAAACATAATACACGTTAAAACCGTATCGATTGGGATATCTGTGAACTAGAAACACTACGACGGAAGCAGTCGATGCGCCTAAAAATCTCAAAAAAAAAAAAAAAAACCGCCCTAAAAAATAGGTTTGTTTTATCTTTATGAATTGATTTCTCTTGGAAGAATTCGAGATTCACATATTCTAGCTTCGTTATTTCAGCTTAGTTGATGCCACGCAGTGTTTCTACTAGAATGGAGTCAGAAGCATTGTCAGAAGTGCTTAGCTTATGGCTACAACGCATATTCCGAGTTTATTCACGTATTAAATGTTTACTTATAATAAATCTTCAGAGTTGGCATACATGAGCATATTTTAGAGCAGTGAAGGTTCTGAGAGAAGGTCGATATTTCCCACTGCATCTTTGGAAACACTCCAGCTATGCTCAATCAGAATCGCATCTAGAGAGCCTTGATTGACCCTCCATCCCAAGAATATTCAAGCTTTGAAGGAATTCACCAAACATTGTCGTGTGGAAGAGAATTATTATCCACCAAAATCGGTACGGACCTATGGCACTTCTGAAAAGCCTCACGTTATATCCGATGATTTTTATCTTTATAACTGTGAGCAGCCAAAGTGCCGCCATCAAAGATGTGCAGATGGTATGGTCGTATATCACCACTGGTTTTTTTTTTTTTAACTCGGTCCTAAAGCTGTTTGCTGCTTGGCAGATCCGGATTTCCCATGGAGTACACAACTTGACATCATAAGTCCCTGAAGAAGATGGTATTTGTTTAGCATCATGAAGCGATCGATGTAGCATCCTAGAGTGCGTGGAGCTGCCCTGTTTAGAATGCGATTACTTTTTCCCCCTCTGCGATTCTCGTCAGGTGGAATCTCTTATGTGGATGAAGGAAAGGGAAATATCATGAGAGCATGTTCTCATAAATGCCCCGTTCTTTGAAGCCTTCTCGATATTTTCGGAGCAAAATGTATTCAGAACTTGGTCGAGATGCCTGACTGTCATCCCCCCATGGCACCTTGCTATTAGGATCAGGAATCGACCATTCTGTGGTATTATAACTCGTGGCTGACCTTGAAGTTATAATTCTCGACACATTAAAGCTTTGCACCACATCACCATGCAGCTGCTCTGCCATCACCCTGCCAATATTTTTCCACCAGCCACCTAATCTTCCGAACTTCTAGACGTCAACGTTTCATTCTACAGAATGAGAAAACGAGCTCAGATGCGTTGTCAAATCGTACGCCGATTTGTGTCAAACTTACGCAATTACTTTATTGATGTATAAATATCTTTGGCGGCACCTACTAAATTTTGGACGGTAGTAAAATCAATTTGTCACGATTTTTCGACGCGGAAATGCCGTCATTTCCGTTTCATAACAAAGAAAAATGGAGTCGGGAGAGGAGATAGCGCAAAGGATCATGGGAGGTGACCTTGAATGTGCTCAGAGTTGGCATAAACCAGCTAGTGGCGGAAAAACGTTTATGATTGGGGGGCATACCATTTAGGTATGCCCCCTAATGTGGTATATCCCCTAATCCTAAATGGTGGCTTTGGGTTAACCATTGCCACCCGTGGTAAAAACCTTTTGGTAACCAGAGAAATCGATATCTTGCAAAATTTAAAGTAAAGCATTTAAAGCAAAGGATCATGGGAGGTGATCTTGGATGTGCTCACAGCTGGCATAAACCAGCAAGTTGCGGAAAAACGTGGGAAACGCAAAAAGATGCGAATCATACACGTTTTTTTTCTGCAACCAGCTGGGCCGGTCAAGAATATTTCAATTGGTTCGCGATTTGACTCCAAATTACATGTATGAGTAGAACCTTTTGCTTGTCACTGGCCATTCTCATTAAAGTTGCAGAAGTCCTCGTTGGTCATCAAGTTTTCGCATTTCTTTGCAATTGCGCTGATTCGGTTGAGCGTGGCGAGCTTTAGATCCTCATTCATCTCGCTGTTTGGATGATTGTAATAGTTTTGAAAGGGGTCTTCTCGCAGTCGCGTTAAAAGGCTATGCAGGTCATTACTGCATGCTTCGTCGGGGTGGTCGTTGTCTTGACACATCGTCTTACATATTTCAATCGTTTTGCGAATGTCCAAGTCCGATTCATACAATTTACGATCTAGTATGAGTTCTTCATTGTCGTCGTAGATCTTGATATTTCATCTCTGTTTCCTCATTGCGAAATGGAATGTGCAGCATTACCATCTCGCGCTTTTACTCGTTGAGATTCTGAGCCAAGTCATAGTTTCGATAACGTATTATGCGTGGATCCTATCGTTTCTTGCAGATCTCGTAGCGCTGCATGTGTAATTTGCGACAAAGCATGACAGAGTAACACGATAGTATGATTGTAACAATACAAATACTTGTATTGTTGCAATCATACTATTCAACAAATGGCTACAATCAAGTGGGTAATTAGGCTATTGGCTTAACCTCTTCCAAACGTTGATTCGGTAGAGTAAGCAGGGGGCGTGTGTATCCTATTTATCACTAACATTGATTCGGTAGAGTAAGTAGCGGGCGTGAGCATAAATTACATCGTTCATGATTTCGGTTCTAGCTGTTAGAAATTTAGTAGGTATCGTCAAAGATGTCAAACACACAAAACATCTTTCGTGCGTACAGGGTACACGCGCGATTTTTTTTTTTTTTTTATGATAGTTGTAGCTTCACTTTTTGAAACTGATGTATTTCTAGTTTCACGTTCATGAAGTTAGAATTTTCCTTTTACATCTGGTGATGATAAATTTTTAAGAACTTCTTTAAATGTAAATTATTTTACTGAAGTATTATTGCAATTTCTACATCCTTTCATTTTCAGAAATCCTTATGTTTGTGACGGACTGCAAGCAATAGATATTTCAAGAATATGAGACTGACACAAATAGAAGTGGTACTTACTGATGATAGGACTGGGTCCATACCCGTACGATGTATAGTTCGTTGGAGAGGGATACTGTGTATAAGGAGACGAGTATCCATATTCTTGAACGTTTGAGCATCCGGAACTTGTAATAGCAGCGCCTGTGACTGAAATCAGGAAAATGGTAAGAATTTATTTAATAAACTTTATTTTAAATATATAGGAATAACAGTAATATAGGGAGATTAATCTAGATCCGTTTGCTTAATAATACTACAGTATAACAGGCCAGTAACTTTTCGGCAATGTGATTGTAAACATTTATCTAATTAAAAACTTGGCAGTTTCTTAAAATATTAGAATTATTTTATTTGCCAGAGCAGGTCCTTTTATCATAATGATCAAAATGTGTCCTGTTCACACAATTTCAAAAAAAAAAAAAAAAAAACACCTATATTTCAGTTCACTATTTTATTTATTATTTAACTTTTATATCCACGAGTTTGCATGTATATAAAAGTTTTCAATCGTACATTCAGCTATAAAAATGAATTGGTGTATCATGAATAGTGACTTTTATTTGTGCTGAATAAGCCATTGTTCCTCTGTTATAATGGATTGTATAAAACAGCTTGTAGCCTTCGTGTAACTAACAAACAGTAACTTAGGTATTCTTTGAGCTGCATGATGCGTAGGTAAACTGTGTTGTTTGAAGATAATTCCCCCAGAATTTACGCTGGTATTATTATGTTTGTTTCCGATGTGTAAATATGTACATAAAGGGGGTTCAAACGTTTCGTATCACCGTATTTGCAATATAATCCTGACCTTCGATCACGAGAACAATATAAGGTTCCTGTAACGGAAGGTCAGGATTATGAGAGGTATATTCGCCCATCGTCTCGCTGACAATATTTAGTTTATGCTAACATCACTTGGTAATTGGAGTTGGGAAATATCATTGTGCTCATATCATATATAATACGTGGTTTCTTCATCATCGTAATGTTGGTCCCCATACTGCCCTGGTCTGTAGTTGAATATCAAGCGAAATACAGCATTCTTGTGATGCCACATGCACCCGCCTCTTCAGATTTAGCATCTTGGCTAAACTGTAAGGAAGATTTTATGACAAGGAAAACATTGCTGAACACACGAACGAGAATACTGAGAGCTTATCTGAAAACAAAAATGGTTAGAGGCATGCTTTAGTAAGTGGTACCATCCTCTAAATAAAACTATTCAGTTCCAAGGAGACTTTGAATGAGATACGTTTTCCAGCTGTAATTCTGTTTGTGTGATATTTCAATCAATATCACAATATTCTGATAGGCACTTGTACTCTTTTCTTATCTGAACCTAAAATGCTGATATTAAAATTATGACTCGTTATTTTAATGAATAACCCTGATTACCTCACTGTTATCAGAATTAGCCCAAAAGAATACGTAAGTCTTTAGTAATTTAAAAAATATATATGTAATCCAAGCTTAAAATAGCGCTTCAGGTTGTGGGTGAAATATTATAAAATAAAATATTATTAGATTTATTTATATTCTATCCAAAATAATATAAAACATTTGTTGTAGGTACGTTTAGTAAAATATGTGGGAACCTCCACTTATGCAGGGTGGATCCGAAATGGCGAAAAATATTTCACGAGGAAGTTCTGCGCGAAAATCGAAGAAAGTTTGAGACTTTTTTTTTTTTAATTTATTTATTTTTTTATTTAAAGCACTATTTTCGAGTTAAACGAGCTCAAAATTTCGTGACTCGTTCCTGCTATGAATCACTTCCGTTTTGCCCAAAGATTATAGACTGAGTTTTTCTCCAACAACGAAAACTTTGTCGAAATTTCTTATGTGGGCATGCCAGTATTTCACTAACATTTTCTGTTGATGTATTTACTTTGGTTGACGTGGTTGGGGAAAACATTTCGAGTATTTTTTCCTCCAACCACGAATAAATTACAAATTCGCTACAACGGAAGATTAAGTGAAATTAAAATTGTCTCTTAAATTATTTTTACCTTGGTATTGTCCGAAGGAACCAAGTGGACTGTATGTGTTTGGAGGACTTAGAGACGTGCCTTGTACAGGTTGGAGAACTGTTAAGCACGGAGACATATTCGACAGATCAGCTTTTGTCGGAGACGGGCTATTCTCCACCTCTGCTGTACCTGGCAAAAAAACAACAACACAGTTTTGGACTTTTTGGATTATCATCAAAGTTTTGTCCTCAAACTATAGAAAAAGAATTCGGATTTATTTTCCCTGTTTTTTTTTTTTTAATACATTATGTACTTCTAATTTATAACCATATTTTACAAACACCAGCTGTTATTGTCTGAAATATGATGAGTGAAAGAAAGCGTTGATTGCTATAATAATATTTAGGAATTAAAATGAGTGTATGTGGATAAAAGCCTATTATAAAGTGATCACTGTACAATAGCGTACATAAATGACAGGTACTAAACGTATACATGGGATGGCGTCGGGAGGTAAAAAAAAAAATGGCATCGTTTGCAAAAATCAGTATTCTGTTACACGAATTAAAGTATTATTCAGTTGTCATTTCATTTAACGGTTCTTAATTTTTTTTTTAATGAAAATACACTTAGAATGATGTTATTGTGCGTATTTCGTTCATATATTATGCTGTTTTGTATGAATAATTGATCCGGACAGAAATCAAATGCAAAATCCATAATTTATCTACTATTTCCATACATTTAATGCGTAAATACAATAACAATAAGTTTTAGACCATTCAGTTATAGAGACAGGGAGACAGGAAGCACATCAACAGGGACATTAGTCGGAGACTTTTTAAAGAGTATTCTGAGTGTTGGTGCCTCTGTTTAAAAAAAAAAAAAAAAAAATTCTCAAAATTCACATTACTTTAACCATGTTTAAAATTGAGGGCGGCATGAACATATCACCTGCTCATTTTGAAATACTCTCGTTTAGCCCTCTCGATTAGCGAGTTTGTGAGTAAGAAAAATTCCAGTGGTACTTCAATTTCATTATTCTGTTGACATGACTCCACCATGACTTTTTTTGTTCCCGAAACTGAAATACCGCAGCTCAGCTCTATATAAGCTCTTTTGATATAGAGGGGAAAATATATATGTATCTTTTCTTTTAAATTCACGCCCATTTTTGGAAAACAGATTAACCTTTTTACTCTTTTCTGAAAAAGGGGTGTGAATTTAAAAGAAAAGCTACCTTTTTTTTTTTTTTTTTTTTTTTGTGCGGCAGGTGTATGCTCCAACGATGTGTACTTAACGAAAGTAGTACTTTTCCGTGGTTTCACCTATCACTGTTCCCTTTTCTCCTACTAGTTTCGACTTTCCATACGGAACTTAAATAAGCAGAATTAAGAGGTGATTTATCTTTGTAAAGAAGTCTCACTATTTGTGATTGTTATTTTGGGTAATTAGACGCCTTTTTAGGCTATTATTCTCTTAAGTGGAAAGAATTGATATATATTTGCAGCAAACTGTTCAAGGCCTGCCGCGTTACATTATACAGAAGATATAAAATATAAATTCATTGTATGTGATACGACCATGAAATATGCAAGTTATTATACTTACTTGTCTGATAAGCTGGTGGATGGGACGCCATGGTAGGGTCTAAAACACTTCCGGTGCCAGTTGCCAGTTGTTTCACTTCTTGCATATTAATAGGAGTTAAAGGAGTGAGAGAGCCACTTCCTGTTGATATAAAAAAAAAAATTGGTACTATTCCCTTTAGAAACTAGTTATAACATAATGCTATTGAAGTATATGTTCGTGTAGCCTCACAAACTTTTCTTTCCTTGGTGGCGCCTCGTTTTTTAAATAATTGCAAATGGCATTCTTTCGTAACTAACACATTCAAAACAACACAGGGGGGAAAATCGCATATCACAGGTATGTATTAATCAGAACTTAACTTGGCATGAAATCCATCGTGGAGCTCACTTACAACCGTTTTTCTGCCAATCAACGACGCATTAGTAATTATTAACCTGTTTTGGTTGACTGTAATTAAAAATGAATGGATATTTAATTTTTACGTTGATCAAAATATCCTGCGAAGGAAAACGTTATAATAAATGGGAGAAAGACGTTTGATTATTCATTTAAGCAAGTTCTGGATATTTTCGACAAAATATTGCAGCAATAATTATCCTCTAATAGTTTCTCTATCAGTTATCTTCTGGAAAAATCTTTTTTTTTTTTTTTTTTTTCGCGTGTTGAACCATGATAAACTTGGATTTCAGGTTCAAAATTACTGTTATTTTGTAATTTAGTGCAGCCTTATAATGCAGATAATTTTTATATGAAATTTTGCCCATTCAGTGCTGTGAAAAGTTTTGTTATATGGATAATGAATAACATCACTCGGTTGGATGGAAATTAAAACGTTTTCGTCATATTCATCGTATATGACTTATCAAGAGATGAGCAACCTCTTTCGAGTTTGCCTGTATGGCATACCTCCTGGCGGACTGTATCCCGTATATTGCTGGAAAGATGTCCGTATGAGTTTCTTAACATGTCAGTTGGACCCTAGAGCAACAGTAGTGTGATTTTCTCGGACGAATCTACATTAGACTACCTTTCAGTTTGGGTCATATCTTCATCTAGAGGGCACACTAAACCAATCCGCAGCAGGAAGGGATTATTACTGAAGTAGTGGTGTTGATGGTTTGGGCGAGCATAATGTGCAATGCATGTACGGAGCTGCACATCTTCAAGAGAGGAATTGGGATTTCTGTGATATATAGAAACGAAATATTGAACCCAATGCCAAACTTTTTAAGAGTACGGTAGAACTCATTCACTTCCTTCTAATTTACAATATCTTTCATATATTGCAACTTGAGCATTTTTTTTTTTTTTCAGACCGAGAATATTTCCCGAATGGAGGAACGTGAGGACCTGAATCCTCTTGAGCATTTCTTCCCCAGAACCTTGCCCGAGTCAGAAGCTTCTCTTGAAGAATGACTTCTATTACATCAAGGCTTTTGAAAACTCATTATCATCACGAGAACACTCTGACTCTGGCTGTCAGGAATAATCATACCGCTATTAAGATTCATAATATCCTTTTCTGGGAAAATGGGCCCATGCGTAACTGAAATTGGTACTCCATTTCAGTTACGCATGAACTAATTTGCATATTTTAGAATGAAAATCTTTAGCCGTAAAATCACACATAGATCATAACATAGTGTATTTCATGCCAAATTTCACTGATTTGTATTAATTATTTTGTAACTTTATAAACTTTTTTTCACTACTATACAAGAAGTATAAAAATATGTCAGCACGAACATTAAGCATACGAATACAGATTTGTTTTTATAATTTAATTTAAACAAGACTCAGTCTACTAAATATATATTTCGAGTATTTAATTAATAAAATTTGGATACACTTCAGGCATGCCTAAAATAAAAGACATATTAAAATGATTTTTTTTCACACGTGTAGTACACAGTTATAAAATTTATGTACACTTAAAAATTAAAATTGTATACAATAAAAATCGAAGCAGTATGCTAGCTGTGGCTAAACCGTATCTCGCTAGCTGTATGAGAGGAATGGAAAGAGCTGGCTCTTTATTCCTCTAGTGCTCTGGGGTAGGGGGGAGGATCCAACATGCGACTCGCCTCATTTTTATATATCTAACAGTAATACCCCCAGTTTTCGTGAATAGTTCACGATGTTCAATACGAGCATTCTCACTGACGTGATCAAAATTTATCAATGACAAGGACCATAACTGAATGAAGTTGATTAAACTTCATTCAGTTATAGTCCTTATCATTACCGTAAAAAAGTGACGCGGCCCATATACGTGTACACACATTTCTGAACATGTGGCCCACCATTGAAACAAAAGTGGACGCTTCTGCTCTAGCTGCTTTATCTTTTGTGCTGCTATTTTCCTAATCTCCGAGACTGGTACGTCTCGGAGATTTTAAGTCATTGGCATAGGAAATTAGATCCAGATTCACTCACAAGGTCTCGAAAACGACTGCAAAGAGACTTGCTTGTGGAACTCTTCTAGTGACTGAAATTACTCGTTAAAGATTTTGGATGCGCAGCCGTTAGCTGGCTGCATTTGAAGGACTGCGGTGAATATGTTAAAGAGGCTTCTCTATGGTTAAAGTATAATCCATTTGATTCCAGAATATGGAGCAGAGCAGGTATTTTTATCCGGTCGAACGCAGATTTGCACGATATCTATTTGTAATATGCTGCTAAATATTTTTGGATTGCTTGATAGGCATCTAGATGGGTGACTTCCCATCTGGTAAGAGGTGGAAATAAGGAGATCTGTGGTTGGAGCATTCCGGTCACAGACCTTACTTCCAGTCTGTTATATAACTTGAAAATCAAAATTTAATACAATTAAAAATCGAATAGTTTAAGAGAACAGAGCTATTCGAGTGGTGACTTGATAAATATATATTTATCAAGAGCTGAATTTAAAAATTCAGCTTTTACAGCACACTGGAACCATATTACACAAAACAAAACAAAGTTTAAGAGAACAGAGCTATTCGAGTGGTGACTTGATAAATATATATTTATCAAGAGCTGAATTTAAAAATTCAGCTTTTACAGCACACTGGAACCATATTACACAAAACAAAGATATATGAAAACCATTTCCCCCACTGCGTGCTCTTAAATGAAAGTACGCGTCACTGCCCTGACTTCCGTGTTTTTCATATTGGGATTTTTGTTATTTTAAAATCTCCAGAAGATTTTTTTTAACTGCAATATTTTAAATGTATTTTCCTTTTGTTATTATTTGCGGAAATGTATAAAAAATAACCTTAATTTGACTATATACTTGTATATAGGGAATGCTGCTCTCCACAAGAGTGTCAGATTTTTGCCAACCTTTTATGATTTTATAAACTTCCAATATGAATCCTGCAAGTTTACCTATCTTCATAAATCATGCTAGTCGAGAGACAGTACGACAAAATATTTAATATTTCTTTCAGTAATGCATGCTACGCCACTCCCTCCCCCTCACAACCTGCTGCTTTCCAAATCCGTGGTGCATTCCGCGATCACTTCAATTTGACACTTGTTTTAGACAAATAGAATGATATAAAATTAAGATATTTTGATTGAAGTCTTTTCCGGACAAGAATTGGTTTTGTACTCATTGGTGAGAGGAAATGAAATGGAAAAAATTAATGTGGATCTGGATTGATATTAAAAGACAAATAACTTACCTAATGGCGGGGAGTAGACTGCTGTAGACTGCACCTGGGACGTCATCGTAACGTCGTACGGAACAATGTCGTGTTTTAGATGATCGCTGACTGCAGCTGACGCAGCTGTGGTTACCACAGGTGTGAATACCTGATCGGGAGTACTCGTCGTGAAATGTTGCAAACTGTAAGCCACACCATTGGTGACTGCTACATCAGGTAAACCCATAGCTTTCAATTCTTCCTGCTTCGGCCATTTTGACCACATCTATAGGAATGGTAAAATTTTACGTACATTATTAGCTGTATGTTTTGTAGATTGCCCGCACTCTAAACAACATATAGCGCACAAAAGTAAGAAAGGAGAATCTCATTTAAGTTTAATGTCAAAACAAGTTCGCCTGCCTTTATATATATGGAGTTTTAAAAAAGCAAAAATATTATTTAATATTTTTATATATCTAATTTATTTTGAAAATGTGTACATTATGCACAAAGCTGTCAATGTATGTATTAATTTATTTTAATTATAATCTTAAAACTGTTTTCATCAAAAAAGTGAAGAAAAAATATATAAACTTACTTTACACTCCGTTTGTTTATATAAGTTAGTATTAGATTTATTAATAATAAGTCTGTTAATTATAGCCATATCTGTAAATATGTAAGCACCCAGAAAGGGGACCTTCTTATTGACTCCCCCCCCCCTGACCATCCCATTTTCATAGGGCATTCTGAGATTTTTGACGTTAAAAGCGTTTCTACTGGCGTTTTTTTAATTTTGTAACGAAAAACCGTCATGCGAAAAGCGTTACGAAAATTTATTCCAATTTAATTTATCTTCTACTGGAGCAAATTTAATGAAAATTTTCACGGAGCTTCATCTTAGCTCCATACTAGAGGGAAAACTTTCAAACCTCCGAAAATTGCGGTAGTTTTTCCAGGATAGTAGAAAATATGAACGTGTGATCAAGGAAATTTTTTCACGTAATAAACGGGATAATGTGGACGTATAGCATATCGTTGGAAAGCTAAGGAATTTAGAAACAGAAATATTAATGTTTTAAGATACAAAAAACTTTCGGAAACTGGGAAATGCGTTAATTTGAAAACGCATCTAGTTTCAAGTCACCTGGTGTTTTCAGATTGAAAGTAATTTTTTTTTTTTTTACAATTAAACTGTGATGCTGGAAAAGAGTTGTGCACATTTATGAAAACATTCTTCGACTTGAATATGTCATCAGATCTTTAGATAAATACTAAACGTAATGGAACAAGTCGTTAAAGTTCATTAAACATACCTTTAATTCGCCTTTTTAAGCTCCAAATTAAGTAGAAATAGGAAACTAATATACCGTTAACTTTCTATAAACGAAACATCTTCATTTTAACTGGCTCGAACGTATATAAGTTGGCAGTGTTTGCCATTCTGCTTTTCGCCTGTAACATCTTATTTTGTGATAAAATTGTAAAAATTGTCTCGCAAAGTAATGGTCTTCCATGTGTTTTTTCATCTCCGTACAAAGTATAAAAAATACACAAATAAAATAAATATACATAGAATAAAATATTTGAATAATCTTGTAAATATGGCATTTTTACCACGAGAAGTTTAGCCTAATTTGTTGGAACCAGACTTTTTTTTTATTTTATTAACTCACATTTTTGGCTTCCTGAACACAAATGAATAGTTTGAGAATCACTGCAGTAATTAATTCATAAAATTTCGTTTATTACGTTTGCGAAGCAGAATTTATTTACCCTAACCGAGAATGGGGGAAAAGGAAATTACTTACTGCTCCGTAAAGTTGGTCGCCATTATAATGTGCGCGTTGTCGCTTTACTTCGTCATCACTTAGGTCACCATTAAGTTCTCGACTGTCTGACACTGCTGAAAAACCAATAGAAAGTAAAACTATTTTAAATGTTCGTGTATAGTGAGTAAAAGAATGAAATCATTCTTGAAAAGTCATACAATAATAAACCAGGTGAAAATTACAAATATGCCACTTATGAGCATTAATCATAGCATGTAAAACAATGTGGAAGTAGTGATTATAGTATGACGTGCTTATTGGATATACTGTATATAACGTTGTGGTGTACTTATATCCTTATGTACAAAACAGCTCAAATAACGAACAGATGCGCCACTCTGTGATATGTGAAAGTTGTTATGATAAGTTATAATAAATCGCACATCGCTGTTCAGCGGGTGCACTCAATGCTTATTTAAATGCAAAAGAATTTTAAAAAGGGCAGAAGTTTTCTCTACAACCTTGATGTCAGATTTCGTTTTTTCCATTTAGCTTGCTCCAGCTTCCGGTCATTATCTTCATTCGCCTATTTACCGCCACTCCTATTTCTAGCGCTTTCCTCTTCGTTGCAGCGGAAATATGGCTGTTTTTTCCCAACACGAACTGCTTTTTAAAATAGTTCAAATTGATTATTGGCTAATCCATTCTTTTGGCTAATCCATTTTCTTATGAATTTCTTTGTGCATAAAGAAATTCATAAGAAATCGAAACAGATTTATCAATCTTCGTACGAACCAAAGTTCGTACAGAGGGAAAAAAAAAAAAAAAAAAAAATATATATATATATGTACAACGAAAGCAAATTCAGTACCACAATAACGATTACTTATATAAAGCTATAATCCTGACGTTCAATGAGTCGAAAAGCAAAATTTGTGTACATGGATATAATGTCAAAACTAATTTTACAAAAAAAAAAAAAATATATATATATATATATATATATATATATATATATATATATATAGCTGTTAATTTCATCTGATAGTTCCTAAAGGCATGGTAAAAGATTTTATTATAATTCTTTAATTAGCCTAATGCTTCCACCGCTTTTAGAATACAGCCTAATAATTCAATAAAACGCTACAGTGTTAGTCTATATATGATTATTGTAGCTTAATTTTATACAATCGGACGTTACAAGTGAGCAGTTTAATGTGGTAAGCAAGGAACAGTATTCATTTCGTGTTGACACGGTTTTTTTTTGTTTTTTTTTTTCTGTTTAATGGGAAAAAAAAACAAAAAGCATTTTTAAAAAATGCACTAAAAATAAATAAATGCCATTCATCAGATCTTATTTTAAACAAGACCACTCAGTACTGAATTTTCTTTAGTTGTACATTAAATGTACTTTTTGTTTCCTCTCTCCGCTGTACGAACTTTGATAAGTCTATTTCGATTTCTTAAAAAATTCTTTATGCATAAAGAATTCTTTAACATAGACTGGTAAAGGAATCTTTTAAAACTGCTGTAATTCTTGCTCAGTCCGAAAAATCTTGGAACAATTGAAAACCCTAATAGGAAGGGGGGAGGGATTCACACCAAGTTCATTAACCCTTGAAATTCAACCAAAACTGAAGAAAAGCCAGATAATATTAAATTTACCTTCGCGTTTGAAAACGCTGTATTTTTTAGTGTTTTGACAAGTCCTGCATACAGCTTAATTTGAACTGTTTATTCCAGTTTTCTTAAAAAATGGCATGGACGGAACTTAGAAAATTAATTTTACTTTTAATATTTTTCTTTTAATTATTTTTAATTATTATTAAGCCTTTTTCTTGCTTTTAATAGAGTTGATTACTGTTTATTAACAGGAATGTGTGTCATTTACGGTTGCTTAGTGTGCTTACGCCATTGGACAGCCTGAAATCATTTACTACCGTTCGTTTAAAAGACCATTTAGATAATAAAAATCATAGTGTATGTAAAATTATCACAAAACCTACTTTAGTCCAGGAATTTTTTTTTGTATGAAGTCTCGTCATTTAGTTTACCTTGTCTTAAATGATTTTCTAATTGGTTAGTGTATCAAAAGATGGCAGCACATGTATATTGAAATTGCAATTGTTTTCATGGTTGCCAGTAGGTCAACGGGACAAGGTTTGGATTCACACAAAGCTCTTTGAAGGGACAGCTCGATTGCGTGTCTGCGACCGGAAATTGTGCCGTCACAAAGGTCTGCACGTCATTGTACCGAGGGCTTATCGTTATATAATGACCGACAGAGACGGTGAGAACTCCGACCTCGAGTTCTGTAGATAGCCGTTTTCCGGAGGAGATGTGAGCTTTAAACCCAAGGAACAATAGACAGTCAAGGAACAATAGGTTGTATGTTAGCGACTTTATCGCAAAGGTTTCTGGGTGTGGAGAAAATTAGATATAGAGGTCACTGCTGAGTAATTCTCTGGGCATCCCATAGTGACCTGTATATCTGTGGATAATTCTTTATAGTGGTTGTGGTGGGGAATGTGTGTATGTGCGCGCGCACTAATAAATTAGCTTAGGTACTAGGTACATGGAAATTTTAATTAATTAAAGATATACTAAAGTTAAAGTATAAATGTAAATCTAAATTAAATTATATCAATTTTCGTTTGATGCAGCTCTTCGACAACTCATAAAAATGAACAGTGTGACACTCTTTACAGAAAAATATTTGAGCAAGCGTTGATCTTTTTCTGTTAACTCTGTTTCTACCTGTTTTAGGTGGCCATTGCACCATTTATCTTATCATATAAAAAATCCATTTAGAAGCTTGTTTTGTATCGGGCTGCCACTCTATCTATAGATGAGCAATAAAGAGTTTTTATGCATTACAGCCGTGAGAATTCCTCGCGGGAAAACATGGATATATGTACTGACCTCATTGCACTGCCACCTCCAAAAGTTTTTTTCGCAATGTTAGCAGGATGGAATGTGATCCCCGTTCTTTCCAAGTGAAATTTGGTGGAGAATCCCATCGAGTCCACATGGACTCATCATTGAAAACATCGTCCCTATTGCTATAGGCACCAAATGAAACCGGCTGGGTTTTTTTTTTTTAAATAGGGTTAGGGAAACAGACAGCTGAGCCTCACGCATAAAAGGATTCCTCTTGTGAAGCAAACAAACAACAAAGGCAACATACACACTCTCTGTCGATCCGGCAAGTGTGGAGTTTTCATCAATGGCCGTCATGAAATTGATAATTCGAGTAGCGAAAACGGGCTATTTTATCTGGTTACGCGGAAACCATATAAAAACAGACCCAGGTTATGCGCAACTTTGTTTACGGGATCCAACAGAGAATATTTTATATTTACAAATGCATTCGCAGTTTTGTTTCTTAACTTTTCATTATCAATACGTTTATGCATATTCAATAACTTTTGATTGGGTAATCACAGCCAGCACAGCGCAACGAGCAATTGGGGAGCTAGAGTAAAGAGGTATATTATTCAGTAAGCTTGTGATTGGGCAATCACAGCCAACACAGTACGACGAACAATTGGGGTGGGGGGGGGAGTATAACCCGAGCTAGTGTCAAGAGGTATATTGGCTGCAATACGAAGCAAGCTGGACGCCACGCAGCTCCCAACAACACCAAATGTTTGTTAAATCAAAATATTATCAAAATTATTTAAGGAACCCAAAAGCAATTGCTTTGCCTCACCCTAGGATACTAAATAGATTTGGAGATAAGCACACAATGAATATAATAAACAACTTGTTGGCTAGTATTGATTTCAGGCTCAAGAGAAGTTACCCAATCTCCAAATTAAAATTCCTAATAAGAAAATTCTTGATACTCAATGACGCAGTAGATTAGAATTGATATGCAGATAAACTACTACCTCTGTTTTACAGTGTGGAATATACTATGTGTAGTGACTTCATAGTCTTTTCTGTAAGATAACAAATTTGTACAAAAACTGTTGTAAAGGAAGAATTACAACTTGTTGTCAAGAAATTTACTTTTCTTAACAAGTTCATTTATTGTAAACGAATTCTCTTGATAAATAATATTGTATTGTATTATCATATCATCATAATCATAAATCGTAATCATAATCATCGTTATTATCATAAATTAATATTATTATATTATCATGGTAATCAAAATATTATCAAAACTATTCTTGAATATATGTTTATCTCATTATCTTGTACTCGAGAATCTAGTCAATAAGATATTTTTCAAAAGGTCTTGAACTTTGCTCATCAATCAGGTAGCATAGCGTGGTATAGTTGCGGAAGGGGAGGGGGGGTTAATTTAGTTTCACGCTTACCGATACAGTTGTTTGTTGGGTACGCTATATATTGTATAGACGCGTATTCCAGAGGTTATTAATTAGGCTAATTTAAGTCGCTACAGAGCTGTGAGCATTTACAGTTACTCACGTGGTTGTTGCTGAAAAGCGAATAAAAATGAAATGAAAATCACGTGATTCGGAAATCGTCCATCTTGTTCTTGTATCGAATCATAGATGCTGCTACTTATACACTGGAAACTTAAGGACCAATACTATTTCTAAAGGTTGCAACCACAAAATCTTTACTGATGAGAGTAGATTCAGTCTCATCAGCGATTCTGGATGTCAGCTAATTTGGCGAGAGGTTAGCACACGGTATCATCCCGCAAACATCACTGAAAGGGATTGATATGGCGGTCGAGGATCTTGGATGGTACACAACTCCAGATACTGGAAGGCGGTATTGTAACCTGCGCACGCTACTGTATTGATGTAATCCTTTCCCATGTGCGTCTGTTCCGAGGTGCCATTGGTCCCGAGTTCGTGTTTATGGATGATAACGCCACACCCCATCGCACTGCAGCCGTGATATGCTTTTGGAAAGTGAGGACATTGTTCGTATGAATTGGCCTGCCCGTTCCACCTATGTAAATCCCATCGAATACATATGGGACGTTCTGGGGAGACGCCTAGCGGCACGTCCACACCCACCAGAAAATGTTCACCAGCTGAATATGTGCTAACAGAGGAATGGACGATGTTATCGCAAGAACTTATCAACAACGTTGTTCTAAGTATGGACAGGCGGTGCAAAGCCTGCATCGAAATTATGGGTGGCCATATCTCCTACTGAGGACTGCTTTTCCCTTTGTTCCATCTTTGGCAGTGATGCATCTGTATCATGGCAGCCAGTGCTATGTTGCCATTTTTGAATAAAGTCCCCCTGTACCGTTTTGTTTCCGTTGTTTTGTCGGTGTTGTTTCCTTCATAATTTCTGTACCTCACGAGGTTCCTTTGGTGTGCTTTTCTCATATCTAGACCACTCCTCTGAGAAGCTACATGTGAAAACCTGACTTGTCCTTAAATTTTACACACCAGTGTAGAAACAGTCCGTATTTGGAAATTCGCGAGGCTGTGAATAGAGAATTGTTGTTGTTATTTGGTTTTTAGGAGCATAAGCAACTAAAGCCATATTGCTCCGGGGATATGCGGTGGTCATTCCCTGACCTTTCCGCATCCTCCGTATTTGGTGGTCACGGGCTCGAACCCCGGTCTAATCAAGAAGCGTGTGCTACGCACTGCCGCTCCTGCCCACCTGGCTACGGAGGCGCCTAATAGAGAACTGCGGAGGCTATTTTAAATTCTGTAATTTATTTTACTTAAACAGCTGCTTACCTCCATTGATGTCGTCATCCCTTTTCCTCTTGCTTAAAGTCACATCGGTGTTGCAGTTCGGAATGCCAAGGATGCCACTAATGGAGTAAGATGCTTTAGACAGTGAACTACCATCTTGAGTATCGGGAGGTGGAGGGTGTGCAATCGTTGTGACTGTGTTTGAGGATGGATTTATATGCGGGTTGCCAATTCCTTCACAACCACTACTGTTTGGACTGATATGATGGTGAATTGTTACATGTTTTGCCTTTTCCGCAGCTTTGTTCCTCACAATCCTATAAATATAAGGAAAGAATTAAGTTTAACGACCAAGTTCGGTTGTTGGAATTAACGATGCTTAAATATAAACTATTATCATTACCAGTTTTATTACTAGTGACCAATCATTAAAACATTGTCCACTTTGGAAGAAAAAAAAAAAGAAATATTTGATTCCAAATATTACATTATATTAATTACCTATTAATTGAGCTAACACTTGGGATATTGTCCTGGTCGCACACTCCATCTGCAAGTAGTCTGTCCCTGATTTCCCACGCAAACATTGTTGGATTTTGTTTCTTATAGTCGGCGATCGCATCCACTACTTTCGGGGTAGCTACCTTTGGCTTGCTTCCGCCAATAACTCCTGGTTTGATTGACCCTGTTTCATAATACCTAAGAAGTATAATAGCTATCTTTTATTTTGCTGCTCGAAAGAGATTGAAATTATATATATATATAATTTCAATCTCGTTTATATACATACATATATATATATATATATATATATATATATATGTATATATATACATATATATATATGTATGTATATAAACACTTTCGCATGGACAACAAATATATAATACCTGTTTAAAATCAATCCGTCAAAAATAATATCGGGAAAAAAGGCATTTAGATTTATAGAATGCATTTTTACAAAGTTATTTTTTTACGACATAAACTCATTACTACAATGGTTTTCTTAAAACAAGATTTCTTTTAAAAACTTTAACACCGTTGAACAACGTTCCTTCATTGTCATTGTTTTCATCATCACTGGTAGCTATCTATTTGCCTGTAGATCTGTTTCATCATAGATTAACTCGTAAGCGCAACTTTTAATTTAATAGTGGAACACCAATAAAGAGTGAAGAGCTTATTCAGATACAGTAACTGCATTTATACATAACCACTCTCTTCCACATATCACTTATGGTATATGGGATTTGTAGAGAACAGTTTCAGCAATGATAGAATACTAGGGCGTGATCTTCCACGCGTTGGCCACCTCGTTAACCTTTTTGAACCATTGTGATTTTTGGCTGTCGAATTATTTTAAAGACCCGGACCCACCGTGTTGACATTCATGTCCTTGCAGACGTGAAAGAACAACCTCATCATACGGCATCTGGAGAACCATTGTCGAAAACTGTCTCAGCACGTAGCCGACGAAGGCTGCAATTTTTAAGGCCTTGAAATATCAAGTCTTGCTAGTTATTCTGACACTTTTTTTTTTCAATTCAAAAAATTTGAATTGAAACAAAAATAGTGATATGCTGAATTTTATAATGATGTATTTTTTAATATTCACCGTTTGAGTGGTACGGATTGGCAAATCGACAAGGTTAAGTGCTTAATATGGACTTATGTCGTTCTGTTTTGGCTCCTATCTACTCATTTGCGTTTTCCTTTCTTAATTCACCAGCATGCTTCTTTCGTTTTATAACTTTCAGTCTTTGTCTCAGTCTTATATTAAACACAGCATGTCACTTTATTATAGTAAATTATAAATTTACGTAACGAACAACAGCCCTCAAGAAATTAGTTCGTCGTTATTTAAGGTAAAATTTAGTATAATACTGGATTTTGCCTTAAATGAAAAATCACATAGTGCTTGTTTGTTTATTTAGTTTTTAGGAGCATTAGCAACTAAGGCCATATTGCTCCGGGATATGCGGTGGTCATTCCCTGACCTTTCCGCATCCTCCGTATTTGGTGGTCACGGGCTCGAACCCCGGTCCAATCAAGAAGCGTGTGCTACGCACTGCTGCTCCTTTCCACCTGGCTACGGAGGCGCCACACATAGTGCGAAAATATAAACATGCAATATGTGAATTGTCATTAAATGGGAAATTGCAATACTGCATGGTCTGTTGATCATGTAGGGACGACAAACGTATTTTGTCGAGTTCATTTCGAACTAATTTCTGCCAGTGGCAGAAATTAGGCCAAATTACTCCTTTAAAATGTGGGGCAGTTACGTATTAGGCATTAAATTAACATTTGAACAGAAGGTGCAATTTCGTTCTTAACCTCGAAGACATGTTCTGTACTCTTGCCGCAGCGCAATATTTAAAAATGCAACAAAAAAAAACAAGCATTAATTGATTGTTAATTATTCATATTACGGCGCTTATTATTAAACATAACTGGCTTTTCTGTGATGAAACAAATAGGAGAGGGGATGAAGGGGGAAACAGTTTGGTCTAATGGCAAGTTAGGAAATTTTTAAACCTTCTGTGTTCGCTTATTCACGAATAACGAATTTTCTTTGAATGGATTCGAGAATAGACTCTTCAATACTGTGCAGGTGTAGTAAGCTTTCAATTAAGCTATTACTAATCTGGCTTTGTATCCTGTTAGATCGCGATTCATTGTTCGAATGGCAATATTTTAAAAAAGTATAAATTTTATTTTCGGCTGTTTTACGAATGAAAATTAGCTATATACAGTTAGTTTCAATATTGTGGAAAAGCTAGTGCCATTATTACGACTTACTTAAATTTAGAAATGGGGAGGACTATCTTGGTCTTTCATGTGTTTTCGTGGTCAGCAGAATTTAAACTCCCTGAACACTGTTTACTCTAATCCAGTGGTTTTCAACCTTTTTTTAATAACGGCACCCCTAAGTAATTTATTTTATTTTGCGGCACCCCTACTCAATTTTCTGCCTGTTAGATCGGATTCTGTGTGTGTGTGTGTGTGTGTGTGTGTGTGTGTGTGTATATATATATATATATATATATATATATATATATATATATATATATATATATAATATTAAAAAATATATGTTATATGATAGTTATTACAATAATATAATTATAAAAATTACATTTACATAATACAAATTATATATATATATATACAGTATATAATAATTTTATTCTTTATATAGAGGTACTAAGTAAACATCAATTATATATCACCACAAAATTAAAAAGATACTGTATACCATTTTATAATGAAATAAAAATATACATTTTAAAAAATAATAAGTTTAAGTAACTTAAACCCAAATTACGTGGCACCCCTGGAATATTGTTGAGGAAACCTAAGGTGCCGCGGCACCTCGGTTGAAAACCACTGCTCTAATCCATAAACAAATTCACGCCATAGAGTAAAGCTCTCATTGGTCAGTTGCTAAAGATAAAGTGGTACCTTGAAAATTAACCAATGAGCGTTTTATGTGATGAAGTATGTTTGTTTCTCAGGGTTAAAATTAGTGAATAGAGTATAGTTAATCATAGTGTTAGGGTCAGGCGCCACCTGTGATTTCTCACATCTGCCCAGTATAGTTAATCAGTGGTCTTATCGCTTACAACAGAATATATTCTGTCTTTACTTCGAATTTGCCAAATATTGCACTACTTTCAAGCAAATGGTATCTCCAAAAGATTAAGCTCATTTATTTAAAAGATAGAACACTGCTGATGACAACTTGTTTTAGGACTTATTGTTCCCTCATCAGATATTACGCGGTAACTTTTAATTAAATAAATGGGGTTAACATTTTGGTGATGCCAAATTTGTTTGAAAGTAGTGTAATATCAGGTACTTGTTGTGAAAGCATTGTTTGTTATGCTGTTTGCAATAACATCATTACATTAATTAAGCAGTTTTAATGTTGCCAGACCCGGAAAGCTGTTTTGTAAAAGTTTGTGTTCATGAAATGTTTTATATCAACCTGTTGTTAAGACTAGGGAACTAAGAAACATTTTTGAGTTCTCTGTCGCTAAATTTCAATCAGTCGTCTATCTTGCTCTCAAATAGCAAGAAAATCCCATGAACTTCTAAATATTTCCGAATGCTATGATGTAATTTTACACACCTTACACATTATAGGCTACTGTTTGTTGTTAATTACTATATGTTTATTTTATGGACCATTGTAAGAATTTTTTGGCTGTGGCTTTGAGTGAAATCTCCACCCTGCTAGCATCGTCGAGAGAGGGAGGTTTTTTTTTTTGGGGGGGGGGGGAAGAAACAAATATAAACCGGAAATCCTGTGGATGTCTAACTTCTGTATATCGTTGCTGACTTAAGAAAAAGAGATATACTTTTATCGGACTTCTGCTGTATTATTAAAAATAACACAATATTTGAGTTCATGTTAGTGTTATAATCTATTTTATTTTCAATCGCGTTCAACAGCTTAATTATGTATAAGTTATAATGCAACGATGACGAATCCCTAGAACTGAAGGGAAGTTGAAATTCCGTACTTAATGAAAGGTCATTGAAGACCCAAATATAAGTTGAGCGCTAGTTAATTATTCTGTTGGTAAGCGAAGGCTGTCATTAAAAAAGATAGCCTTCGTTCTTTTCACTGTTTGAAATTTTATTAAAGGTTTGTTATGCTGTTTGCAATAACATCATTACATTGTTATTGCATGGCTTCTACGTAAGGCGCCTCCTTAGCCAGGTGGGAAGGAGCAGCAGTGCGTAGCACACGCTTCTTGATTAGACCGGGGTTCAAGCCCGTCACCGCCAAATACGGAGGATGCGGAAAGGTCAGGGAATGACCACCGCACCGGAGCAATATGGTCTTAGTTGCTAATGCTCCAAATAACAACAACATGCTTCTACGTAATTCATTGAAAGGATATTAGAGTCCATAGCCTTATTCGCGATCATCCTAGGAACATCCCTCATGAATACAGAGGTGGGGTGTATTGAGTATAAAACATTTCAAATATGTACTTATGAAGTTAAACAGAAAATGAATGCTATAACTGGTTAAAACAAATCGTCTCTTACCTTCCTAAGATTTTAGAAACACAACCATGCGAGACCCGTAGTTGTCGACTGATATCGCATGGTCGCACTCCCTGATGAGCTAATTCGACTATCCTTTGGCGTACCACGTCAGGTAACGGTCTTCCATTAACGAACACTCCTCCCAGTTGGTTTACTCCTCCATGACCTGTAAAATTAATTTAAAGGTTATCGGCTGGTCTCTCTCTATTGTGACAGGCATCAATTTACACAATAGAGAAATCGCTATTAGTGAATTTTCCGATGGATTCTGAAAGCAGTGATTACTAAGTATTTGGAAATGTCAGCTCTTTTGCACTTTTTATGTTGCACTAGGTTACATTATCTTCCGAAGTAGGAAATCTTTCAGATAATTTCAGTGAATATTCCTTTAATTAATGTTAATTTAGTAGAATTAACATTAATTAAATTAATTAATTAATAAGATACAATATTATTCCTGGTGTTTTAATCAGTTGAGACGTGACTGAGAAGTAAAGAATTTTAGTTAGCTAAGAAGCGCATGTATATGCAGTGTAGTAAGCTCAGAAATTTAGTAAGTTTAGTAGTTTTGTATACTGTAGTATAAAGTCTGCTCTGGTTCTAATGAATTCTTCATGCGTATTTTTTAAGGTTCGCATGGTTATGGTTTTAAGCAATGTATGGTTTAAACTTTTAAAATTATAACACATCATTTTAGTTAGTATTTCTTAAATGGAACAGAGAGCTCTGTAGCGATATAAATTTTGACATAGTTATAAAGAATTATGTTTTATTTTTATACCACAGAAGGTTCTTATTAATGTACAATACGCGTTAGCTTTTAATTACTGGTTACAGTATTATTGTATTTTTAATTAAGTGGGAAATGAAAAGTAATCGATATACAGTAGCGGACAAAAAAAACTGCATCACTTGTGAATTTTGCAAATGTGTTTTGCGGGTTTCAGAAATCTTCGAAATGCATTTGTTAGATGGGATATATATCTCTGTGAATGAAATCAAATAAAATGACTCCTTCTGATATACTTAATTGCAATAAATATTTTCATAAAGGGTAAAATGCATAATTAATGGAAATATGAGAAATCATGCAAATGCAATCACGACAACCAAACATACATATATTTTATTGCATTTACGTGTACAAACTGAAATGACAAGTTAACGTAATAGTATTATGTACTGTAAATCAGCAAAATAAGTCTTCAATATTTTGCTGTTCCTCCTCGAGCTGCAATTACAGTCTTGCAACGATCTGGCATAGAGTTAATCAACTTCTGGATATACGGTTGCCCAATTTTGTGGTACCACATCCTTACAGTGCTCTCCTGCAGCTGAATCTTACTTGTTGTCTTCTTCTGAGCAATTTTAGATGACATTATGTACCAGCAGTTTTCAACTGTTGCCGGGCCAGTCCAACACTGTATCGCCAGCATTTATGAGGTATGACTGCACCTTAAGGGAGAAAAATGAGGGAAAACATTGGTGTAAGTATGTTTTAAGCTATGTGAGACAAGAAGACCTCGTCATTAAATCTAAATAGCATAAAACTTACCAATTTTGCTGTGCGGCAAGGTGCTGAGTCCTGTTGAAAAATGCAGTTTTGGACGTCTGTGTGGTGATTCCTAATAACGGGTTTCAGGCACTCCTCCAAGATAGCAGTGTAGGTTTCTACATTCACCATTCCGTTAATAAACTTAATTCGTTCCACCCCTTTGCTTGTATGCATCCCCAGACCATCTGACCGGCGGGGAACTTTACAATCGGTGTTATGCAGTCAGGATGGTATGCCTCTGATTTTCGTCTTCTGACATATCGCTTCCCATCCGAGCCATGCAGGTTGAATTTCGATTTGTCAGAAAAGATGACGGTGTCACATTGCTATTTTGTCCTTGAAATATGCGTTTTATCCCAAGAAAGTCGCTTCTTCTTCATTTGTTGGGTCAACAAAGGCGTCTTCTTGGAACAATAGGCATACAGACCACATTCCGAAAGCCGTCTTTGGATAGTCCGTGCACGTGTTTCAACACCAGAGGCCATCTCAAAGTCCAGTTTTAGATCAGGAGCGCTAGCATGACGATTACGAAGGCATAGCCGTTTCAAATATCGATCCTGGGAAGGCGTAGTCGCTGTCTTACGGCCTGATGCAGGTCTTCTCTTCACATCACTGGTTTCACACTTTAATTTCAGCACCCGGGATACTGTTGACTGATGGCAGCCTATTTTATCAGCGATAGCACGCGTAGAAAGCCTTTCCTGGGACAGAGCAACAGCTACACTTTTCTTTCTTGGTGTCAACTGAACATATGGAGCCATGCTTACACCTCCGAAAACAGGATACTAATGAGCGTGTATTATACCCTTCCAACGCCGTATTTATAGAAACGACTGATGCAATACCATGCAATTACTGTTTGATGCAATAGAAGCGTTATCTGACGCAATATCGTTGCTTTGCGGCAAAAAAATGACTGTAATCAAACAATATCTTATACGTTTCACTACAAATGTTACTTTTAAGGCGACGCAGTTTTTTTGTCCGCCACTGTAATTATAAATCACGTTTATCACATCTCACTGCCAAATTTTCTTAAGTCATTTTGACAGGTATTAATACTAGTTATTGAGAAGAATCACGCGTTTTTATTCCGCACTAAACACAGGTTAAGTTATTCGACCTCCAGCAAAAAAATACTCTAGTCTGCTCTGCTTAGAGACTTGGCAGTTTTCACCTAATTCCAACTCTTAATATGCTGTGAATTCTAATGTTGAATGACATTGAAAGTATAGCTAAACTTGACCATCTGCTAGTGAAATATTTTACCTGTGGCAACTGCAAATAACAATAAAGTGATTATTTTAATTAATTATGCCTTCAAAGTAAAATAACAGTAAAAGCCACTAAAAGTTAAATTTGATCCATATATGATGTCAGTCACATAGTTTGACATTGTATGTGAGAATCAAATAGACTGGCGCATCATATTCTCAGTTGTCTTTTAGCTGATTGAGAGTAACATGACTTATCATTCCCTGATACTTTTTTTTTAATTTTGGTGCAGTTTTACTGCCCGAAATTATGGGACGTACGGAATAGAAACCTGCCTACACTAATTTCCTTCTAGAGATAAACCAACAAGTCTATAATAATCGTTTCTTGGTGCCCACCCTCAGCAATCATCCAGCAGCTTTTGGTGATGCAAACACAATTGGTATATTAGTAATATCCAGATTGGTCCTTCAACGTCTAGCTTAGAAACTTCTACATAATCTCCAGTTATTATTACGTTATTTATCATCAACAATCTCCATTTACTACCATAGAGGGAGATTTACACCTTTAATTCATAATCTCATTTTAAAGAATTAAGCTGCTTGTCAATCTTCTTGTTGAGGATTAAGATTTCTTAGATATCCGATTACTGTAGTTTCTTTTTGGAAATTGCAAATTCCTTTTTCGCTTTCTGGTTTTGTCTTTAGTTAACAGTTTCCTTTGATATATGATAGGTTCGTTAATGACGTTAACGTTAATGATAAGCTGTATAATGCTTATAATGGTAAACATTTTAGAGCGTAAATCCAAATATTGATGTGTGTAACAATTTCTATTTGATCTTTTTCATCTTTTCGAACTCTTCTTACCTGGGCTGACTCGGGGTGCAAATATTCTTTAACAATTACATCTGGGTCAATTAATTTCTTATGTGTTTATCAATTATAGCCTACCACTAGTTTATTTCCCCTGACTATGCGCTACTGTTGCAATTTTCACTCTCCACGATTTTTAATTCTTGAATTACTTAAAACATTTTGTTCAACGAAATACACCCGTGCAATGTTCGAATTTCCTGATAACTAAGTCAGTCCTACAGATTTATTGATTAAAAAAAAAAAGTTCTGTTCCTACTTCAGCCACTGTCATTAACTGTATTTTGGGGTCATGTGGAATCTAACCACGGTCCACTCAAACGTGTATAATGCTTTACTTGGGCTTGACCATTCTGCCACGTCACAACGCTTTACAGTTTATTCACTAGGACTAAATAATAGGCCATTGACTTTTTCTCCCCACACTGACACACCACTCATTTGTACACAGATATTACCAAATAATACCGTACAAAATACTTTCCTTTATCTTTAATAATTAAAAATGGGGCTTCCGTGCCTTTTTTTTTCTTTCTCAAAACTTTCTCTTTTGTTTCATTAGGCACCTCGAATCTTTGTTATCACTCAGACTCGCCCACTAACACTGTTAAAACTTGTTCAGCAACTCGCTGTTTATCCCCCCACCCCGCACCCATGTCTCCGCAGGCATTAGCTACAATATCTTACCTTGGAATTGTTAACTATATACTGTACATTAAACTAATGTAAGTGGAAGAATGCAATATTTCTGGAGCAGTCCTGATCGTTCGCAATCATTTTAGCATCTAATTTACAGTTGAGATTTGTTCAGGTCCAGTAGTTCAACTTTCTGCAGTTTTTTGTTTTTTTTTTTTTAACTTCCGCGGTCTTCGCTGTCCCTTTTATAAGCAGAATCAATCCAGAGTCTTCACTAATCCTTTCGACGAACTACACTATTTTGGCGTTACCTTGCCACAGTCTTTCGGATGCAGCATGGTATGAAAACGACCTTCCTCGATCCTTTATCCGGATACGGTTAATTCAAACTCTCGATCCTTAACTAAACTCCAGCCGCACATCTTTCCCTCGGTTGCCTTTTCCTTCTAGGAGAGCCAAGGGCGTTGATAATCGGATGTAACACTAGAGTAGTCCTGAAATAATTGTGGTCGGAGTTTCAGCTTTATAACTAAACGGATTCAGCTTAGACAGACATTCGTCTGTGATATGTGCAAATAGGCTACTGGTATTTCAGCATTTCACCTTCAAATCGAACATCCTACAGTCCATATCCATCAGTATTTTTTACGGTTCCATACTTTTTTTTTCTTTTTAAAATTACACACTAGCATTTTCAAAAGTACTTCTCTCTCTCTCTCTCTCTCTCTCTCTCTCTCTCTCTCTCTCTCTCTCTCTCTCTCTCTCTCTCTCTCTCCACACCAACTACCCATCTCCAGCTTCTTCCCTCATGTTTTTACCAATTGCTATTCCATATTTTATCGCAAAGTAATATCCCTAATAAAGGTCGCAACTTTCATTGACTTGCCTTACAGGTACCCTCCCAATAGTCTTTTTTTCTTTTTTCTCTCTCATTTAATGATTCGCTCGTCAGCCCGGCACTACGATCATCATTTTCAACCCTGAAAAACTTTTCAAAGTATTTATTCATCCTTGCGCATGATCCTTAATTTAGTTATTCACGAGACATCCTGAATGATTAAATAAATGTATAATATTAAGCTCGGGCGCAATAAATGAAACATACCATCAGAACGTCCAAGGCCGCAAATTCTCAGTAGGAGTGGTAAATCTTGGTGGTTGTAGCCATTCCAAAAGGACCACAGAGCGTTAGCTACTACAATATTGCCATTTATTTTATTGTTAAGGAGCGTATTTGAATTCAGAATGAATTAAAAAGATTGTTATTTGTTGTGAAACTGTATACTTTTATCTCCCCACCCCATTATTAGTCTAATCACTATTTATCTTTGCTGAATTTTTGTTCATATAAAAGAAAAAAAAAAAAAAAAACCAGCAGTGAAATCAATGTTCACAGGCTTTTTATTGATGCGTTTCGCAGCATTCTGGAGAATCATTTCCGGAAATGATTCTGCAGAAATATAGAAGGCGTCATTATCGAAATTAATATTTAAGATTGGCAAATCACCTTACCAGGCAGAATCATACAGACCGATTGCCTTATTGGGTAATTTAGGAAAACTGTTTGAGCGACTTATAGCTGCTAAAATTATCTTAATTTTTCAGGAAGCAGATTTGTTCTCTCCCTTTCAATATGGATTTTGTGCAGATCATTCATGTGAAAATGCTTTAGTAGATTTTGTAGTGCATATTAAAAGTTCCACGGATAAATATGTACTAGCCATCCTGGCTTTTGACTCCTTCTGGTGGAACAGTGTTTTGGAACGCTTAAGATCTGCTAACTGCTCACAGTGGTTGTATAATCTAATAAGAAATTATATATGTCACATCGACAGATTGTAGTTACATCAAAATCTAGACAAGCTATTAAAAATGTTACTAGGGGGTGTCCTAGGGTCACTGATCTGGAATTTGGTTTTACAAGATTGGTTCGCTGTGTTCTTTCCTAAAATCAAGGTTATCGCTTATGCGGAGTTCTTGCTATTTTGATTGTAGGGGGATCGCGTATTCTCTTGAAATAGCAGCTAATCGAGTTTTGTGTAACCTGTGTGAATGGACCACTCAGAATAAGTTAGGTGTAAGTGAATTAAAACAAAAATAATGATTTTTAAGCATAAATTGGATCTCAAGCACCTCAAGTTAGAATTAATCGGAAGCAATTACCATTGGTAACCGAAGTGAAATATTTGGTTTATTGACCATAATTTGAATTTTGATTTGCATTTATCTCATCTTTCAGAAAAGGTTTAAAAGCTTACCGCAGGTTTTGTTCGCATTTCCAGAGTTGAATGGGGTCTTTCCCGAAGGATTTTAAAGATTTATTACCTTGTAAGATAGCTGCTTCTGACAGCCAAGTGGACATACACAGCTAGCCCCTTTTACAGAGTTCGTTGCATCATCACAGAGACAATGAGGCGGAGTTGTCTCTGTGTTACCCTATCTGTACACATACATATCCGGATTATCATCCCCTTTTAAATATCTTCAAACAATTTCTAGCTAACCAAGAAATCCGCGCGATTACAACTTCATCCTAAATAGGGGGATCCTCAGGGAAGGGGAGTGTTCTTTCTGTCAGTCTGCATGTTGTTGTTGGGTTTTTTTGGCGCAAGAGCTACTTTGACCATATAGCGCCGTCAGTCTGTATGCGGCCGCCCATGGTTCCTTACAGTCTCTGCATAAGAACTTCGCCTGTTATGTAAGATTGCTTCTCTATCTTGATTCAGATTACTTAAGAAAAAAATTACCGGGCAAGGCGCCTTTCTCAAACCCATCTCTATGCTTGGAACTCAACCTGTTAAAGTCCGCGCAAATAACTTCACTGAAGGAAAAACAGAGGATTCAATGTCATTATACTACTAGATGATCTCTTCATCAGCAGATACCAGCATCATGCTTTGCCTTGGGACCTCTGCTACTCAGTCATTAGAATTGTCTTTAGCATCAAGCATTGGATCCTGTAGTGGCTCAACTGCATTCTTACAGAGCCTTCTACCATATCCTGGGGCATTCTCAACACCTCTCTGGTATTCCTTGGCAGCTTTGTCTAATCAGAACAAACATTATCGCTCTCGCTATATGCTAGTCTCATATACCCCCGAACTCCTAATCGAAAGAGATGCCATCACGCACTGTGTCTTGGAACACTCAAAGCTCAAATAACCAGTCTCTCCAGTCCCAATCAACCAGATTCAAGACCCTTCAAAAGATGTTCCCAGGGAACACCGTAGAACCTTAATTAATATATAACTTTATTTGATTCTTTACCTTCTTATTAGTTATGGTCAGTTGTGCTGACTTGTCGGAGTTTATCCATAAGCCAATTTTACATAAGTATGATTACAGTTCATAAAGCCTGGCGTTGGCGTCCATATTGATGTCGGATACAAGGGCTCCTTCCTTAGACACAACAAACTATTTTATATCATCGGCATAAGAAATAAAATTGTGATGCTGCTGTAGAAAGGATACCAAGGCAGCAAAGTGATAAACCATTTTCCTGAGGATTGCCCCAGGTGAGGATCTATTCTGCACGAAATTCTTGATATTATACAATTTGATGCCTTGGCTTTAAAATGGGTTTGATAATCTATAGTAATTTGCCTTCAATGCGGAAATAAACTTTTAATATATTTTCAAGTGCTGCCTTTGTCAAGGAATATTATATCAAATTGGGCCTATTATTATTATTTATTTTCAAAAATTTGGATAATGTGCCGGTCTGTGATAAATTTTTGGTTGACAACTAGTAAGATATATTCCAGGAACTGCTAAGAAAAAAAACAAAAAAAACATGGTGTACTAAACTGCCTGGAACTAAGCAATACTCTCCAGGAAATCGAAGGGCTCCTAGCAAAAATGGACTAATCCAACTGGCTTGGAAAAAACAGCATCTTCAGTACCAGGACCCATTTGCATTCAAAAACTCCATTGTCTTCCCGAGAGGTCCTGGGGGGGGGGGGGTACTTCTGCGATATGGAAAAAGCCACCAAATAAACTTCCTATCTCAAAAAGAGTACCATACTAAGGCGATGGCCAAGCATTTTACATAAAACGTTTACATAGCAATGGGGAGAGAAGACATTGCTATGTCAATGGGGAGAGGAGAAGACATTGCTATGTCAATGGGGAGAGGAGAAGACATTTGCTTTTTTGTTTTGATTTAATTTTACGCCCCCTCCCCAAAAAAAACCAGTTCCAGTGCAACTGTTTTTTTGGGGGGGAGAGGGCGCATAAAATCTTTTGGTAACAAATTTTCTGCTTGATACCTTTTAGTACCAAATAGAAACATAAACCTCTTACCAAGGTGGGCTAACTTTTTGCTACGTTACTCAAAATACCAGCATTTCTAGGTTTTGTGCCGCTGAAGAATCTCCCAACCAGCATCCTCGTCCACATTCACCGTACTGTGCATAAAACATTGAAGACTGCACCCGACTGCTTTATTTCTTCGCACTCAATGGTCTCCCAAAGTACAAACATAGGATGCAGCTGTGACAAAAATTAGGTGGAACAGTCTGGGATTTGTTTCAACTCCCCACTACTGAGCACGCTGTTATCCACCCGATGCAAGGTGAGTTTTCCAGCTACAAGCGATGTAGGCAGAGTTTTCGATTTTTATTTTCGTCCCTCCCATGCTTGAGCGTGATGTGGATAATCATTGGTCTGATGTTTGCTTTAATTTCAGTGTAAAATCTTCACCTGGCCAAGACTCTTTGCTATGCTGTCTTTTCCATCATTACACTCCAGTGCTTCCAGTCGCGAAAGGAAGATAAAGAATTCTCTGGAAATTGAGGGGTTTTTCCAAGGGGTTTTCTCGATGTGAAATACTGGATACTCTTTTGAACTAAGTTCATTGTTGTACATTGAAAAAGTTTTCAAAATGCTTTTTTCCTCAGATACTTGAGGAAAAAGTCATTTCAGCGCCTTTGAAACTACAGCAGTTGAGTTTTATACCGTCGGAAAAATTCGCATGTGGGCAAGGTCGCAGTGGATGTTTTAATGCTGTTATTTCATTTTTAGTATGGTGCTGTTTAACCAAAATGGACCTATGGGTTAGATATACCGACATGCACAGCGAAACGCCCTCATCCTCTGTTGAACCTATTTCTTCTGATTGCATAATTCAGACGATGATCCATTTCAATATACAGTTGCTTAGTCACGGTTCGACTTTATGGTATAATGAATTCAAAGTGGAGGGATGCCTTTTGTGATGATAATAATAAAAATAATAAAACATTCACTTTCCGTTGTTCCCGACCCCATTACGAATTGTTTGCTTTGTAGTTACTGTCTCTGTGACATATAGTTCTCTGACCGTAGAACAAACAGGATCATCATCTGTGATAGCTTTCTCTTAAGTAGTTATCTGCTCTTAGAAGAAAATTAGAATTTGACAGAGCAGAATCCTTGGTTCAGCTAAGCAAGTTATAATTCAAAATTTGTACTTTTTAACATTTTTAATCAAGTGTCATTCCTGATTTGGCATTCAACTATAAAAATAGGACAACATAGTCATGTTATGTTTAAGACCATAAACCATGCCTTAAATTGTTCCTTATTTTAACAAAGAATTACTCTGGCTTCAATTTGGTGAAGTGCTAAATAAATGCATTTGAATATCATAAGTGTATTGTAGTCTAGATTACAAGGTGTGATGTTTTATAATACAATATAACAGTGAGAATAATTTTACTAATTACTCTTAATTATAATTATATGCTAATTATAACTTTAAAATATTACAAAGAAGTGAAAGCTCTACTTCCCCGTTAAATTATCCCAACTTACGAAGTAACTTAGTTTTCCGTTTTTTAAAATGTGAATTTATCCTCAGATAAGGTGGTGCAAAAATGAAGATATAGGTATTGTGATATCTCTTTTTTCAAGCAAAAATTTGAGATGTAAGAATTTGGTGCTGTTAATTTTATCGTCTTTGGTTGTTTACCAAATGGAGCAGTATGGTGGCAGCTCAGTATTAGAATTGAAACTAATTTTATTTTTTGATCTAGCTTGTGGACTTGTGTACTTTATTTTGAATTATTAAGATGCAAACTATATCTGAATAAATGTGGTATGAAACAAGAATTGCAAGTGAACTACTTTCATTTTTGGGCCATAAGTTCCAGCTTACTACGATGGTCATTTAAAACTCCATCTGACCAGATGAGTGGGAACTGTATCTAATATGTCAGTAAATTGCATATGTTCACTGGCTGGCTTGTATATGGGATTAAAAATTCAGAATAAATCCGGAAGAAGCGTTTATAAAGTTAATCCGGTGAAGTGACATTTCACTCAAAGAATGAGTATCGAAAATAAATAAGGTGTATTTCGTAAGTGTATACTAAGTGGTTTCGAATTTTGTATTTGTGCCCCCTAGTTCTTTTCTCTTCTGCTGTTGAAAATATGCCTCCCTCGTTCATTTTACCGATTCCTTTCAGGGGCTGCAAAAGGAAATGGCATAAAGCTGCCATGTCATAACTCCCGAGTTCTGAAATGGTGGCTTTATTACTGTTTACTGCTTCGATGGTACACTTTCTTATATAATACACTTCATGGCAAGCAGCAACGGAACTTCTGAACTGGCCATTTTTCGGCAATCAAGGTTTTATTTTTTTTTTTTTGTGATTGATAGATAACGCCATCCAGATGTCCAAAGTTAAAATGCGTTTCATGATGTAAATTTTACAAATTATCTGATTCACAGAATTTACAGTCTACTTATTCGAACGTTAAATAGCAAATTAATTTTAGCATTAGTAACGAATGGGCCTGGTGTACTGGGGTCCATGGTTTATAATAACATACACGTATAAGTTATAAATCCAGTTTAATGTAAGAATACAAATATATACTAACAGTAGCTTTCGAGACGCGTGTCTCTTCATCAACTGACATTTAAATACAAAAATACAACGGATAAGTGCAATGAGCTGTGCCTCACTCAGCTCATTGCACTTATCCGTTGTATTTTTGTATTTAAATGTCAGTTGATGAAGAGACACGCGTCTCGAAAGCTACTGTTAGTATACATTTGTATTCTTACATTAAACTGGACTTATAACTTATACGTGTATGTTATTATAAATTTTAGCATTATTTTGAATGTTCGTGCAAATCATGATGCAAATAATATAGGATCAAAGATAACTGAAAAGAACAGCAGTGATATGAACACTCCGTGACCTTTATTGCGGAAAACTCGATCTAAAGAAGGGGGAAAAAATAGGAAAGAAGGAATAATAGAATTCTCAGTGAGGAGTAAGAGTCACTGCTTGCAGAAAAAAATTAAACGAATGCAAAAAGTTATGGCATTGGTGTAAAATTATTGTGCGAAATTGTATTTCACTACTGCATCAAGTATCAGTTTCTTGAGATAAAGCTGAACGTAGATGCAAGGACTGATTCCACGAGTTTTGTAAAACAAAACTTTTAGTAAAAGCGGGACATCTACAATAAGCATGAACTACTTTCTACTTACCTATGCTTGTTTTTCTCATTTTAGCATATTTTCCGAAAAGTAACGTATCCCATATGGATAAAATAACGCCATTTTGAGACTTTTGGGTATCTTTATTTTTAGCTAATCAACAGTATTAAAGTAAATAGAACTTGCTGAACCTACGGAATTAAAATATACAGGGTGTTCATTTTAAAAGTAAATTCACATTTTTGGAACTAAATACAACGCGACCAAGTAACGATCGTTGGTGAAATTGTGTTGAGGGTACTAGTGGAGTGCCCTCACACTTTCTTTTTTTTCAATGAATCTTATTTGGGAATGAAGTCTTTGCAGTAAATGTTAAAAACAAAATTAATAATTCCCAAACAGTAACCATCCATTCTAAGTTGCAGTTTTCAAGATAAAGAACTTTATTGAGGGTGGATCATTTTTGAATAAGGAATGTGAAAAAAGGCACGTGATACGTTAGACGATATTAAACAACAGGCTTGATGTAGCCAAGTGGTCAGGAGCGAGAGTGCATAGCACGCTTTCCTTGAGTGAACCGGGGTTCGATCCCTTGACTACTAAATACGATAAATATTTGTATTGACGATTTATTGTAAACTCTACTGACTTGGTTGTCGTGCCGGAGTATAAACAGAAAACTAAAAAAAAATTAAAAGTAACTTTGCAATCTCCAAATAAATCTATACGGAAACTCAGCATTCAGAAAGGGATATCGCTTGGTGCAGCAGATTTCGTTGTAAGAAAACACCTGTAACTCTTTCCATATCGAATTCACTGTATGCACGAACTTCAATTTCAGAATAATGTTAAAAGATTATGGTACTGTTGCTGGTTTAAAAGTTTATTTCGCCGTGAAGGTATTGAAATTTTGGATAAAATTTAATTATTTCACAGTTGAAGCATAGTTTCACCTTAGTGACTACAACGGTCACTGTTGGAAAATATGGAGCGCTAAAAATCCGCACATTTTTTGCGAAACTCCTTTACATGTCCCCAAAAAAAATCGGTGCTGTCTGTTATCTGCAAGGATAGTTGGGCCCAGTTTTTTTGAACAAATGTCGCCTCTCATGTTTACCAGAGTATCATAATGCAGTTTAGTGCATTGATAGAGGAAAATGAAAGAGACATCTGCTCCAATAGGACGGGGTTACAACCTGCTATACCGCACGCTCAACCACTGAAATATTGCAAGAGTGGTGTTTTTTTTTTTTTTTAAGAGATCGAATCATGTCGCAAAGACTTTGGCCACCAAGGTCTCTCGATTCCCAGCTTCTTTTTATTGGGGTTATTAAAGCAGAAAACTTAAGAGAGCAAATCCAGGAATCATTGAACGACTTGAAGCGAGCATTAAATAGGGGCTGTATCGACACAAACTCTTTATCGCGTCGCAGGCAACATGATCAAAACGGTGCATTTAAGTGTTGTTAACAACAGTACTTCTAGAATTGTTTATAAACTATTATTTCCTAATTATTCTGATAATAAATTGTATTTTATTTTGATTGTTTTCGGGCTTACTTTTAAAATCCCCCTCCCAATGAGTGCAGCTCCAATGTATTATGTGTGCACTGGCAGATTTGCATGTTTTGCGAGGTTGAAAAACTCTGAAATTCCAGGGGAACCCCGTACTTGCTCCTCCTGAGATCGTCTAATTACAGTTCCGATTGAAGGAAGCCCTTTAAGGATTCGTCTAGTCTCGTATAGGCTTCGAATCGAGACTTCTCCAAAAGAATTACAAGTGGCAAAACCACCGTACTCTCACGGGGGTGGGAGAAGATAAAGTTGGGAGATAAGCAAATTCAGAAAATATTGTAGATATGAAAATTTAGTTTATTAAAGTACAAGAGTCCGTATAATAGCAAAGCAACAGCTGAGTGATGAAACTAACAAGTGACAAAACCTTGCACAGTGGAAAGTGCTGAAGGTTCTGGGTGTTGGATGACCATTTTATTCTGTGGTAAGATTATTGTTGAGTTAAGCGCATTCAATTTCCCTTCCAGTAGTTTTTTTTTTGAGAGACCGGATGTTTCTACTGGTAATAATATGCTACATGAAATATTAATCTGCATTTATTCTAATACAAGCTCAATGAAATTTTCCTCATCCTGTTCGCACTTTACTACCTGACGTTAGATAATTGCTTTAATAGTTTCATTTCTTATGCATATCTCGCAAAAATAAATGAATTTCTTCATTTTAAGTTATCTTCACAGTTTTCCGTGATTACATTTCATCAACTCATTTTGTCGATCTCATTACGTTTACTTTGTCGTGTTAAACAGTTCTCAAAATCTTATCCCTTACTGCCAGACAGCGAAGAATATACTTGCTGCACAAAATGTATCTAACTTCCACGGAGGAACAACGCTCTTTTAGCGCACGTACGAACAATTTTTGAATTCTCCATAATAACTTCGGCAAGGAAATGTGCGATTTAGAAAGCGAATATGGCCTATCGTGCGCCGATCTTCATTAGGTGATCACGTTACTAAGTTGGCGTTCTTCTACCCCACCATGCACACAAAAAAGGGGAAATAATATAATTAGGTTTAGTGCATGCAGTGTTCTCGGAGTGGCGCGCTCCCGTCTTTCTTGCTTCTCGTGGGCCCGAAGTGCTATGCTTGTTAAACTGTTCCTGCTGCCAGCACAATATATACCTTTGTTTCTAAATTAGTCAACAGAGGCGCCGGTGTCGCTTCGATCGGAGCTACACAAGGGAGTTGATTACCGTGAGTTGTCTTTTTGGAGATTTTTCTTTTTTTAAAACCAGTGCAACATATTCTTGGCGGTGCAACAACTTTCGTAGATGCTTTAGCAGGATACGGCCGTAATATCGGTTGGTGCGATTGGAATTAAGATAAAGTTGAAAGAGGCAGCTGTGAAGAGCACAATTAAGGGATGTTAGTGATATGTGCTGACTTTGTTGTTCGTTTAAGAGGAATTCACACTGGTAACTGCTAAGCTGTTATTACTAAGAATTTCTCGAGGGTTAGAAGCACGTGAAAGGAATGTGTTCATAAAAGTCTCTTACTCACCAGAAATATAACGTTCCTGCTTGATGAACATGTGCAGTTTTTGTTAGCATTAAAGATACGAATTAAAAGTACATCCTATCGGTCGTCGTGATAAGCATAGGAAGACTGGCATGCTTCTACCACTTACGGTCATTTTCGCGAACCACTAAACACTCGTTTGGTTATCAGTTATTATTGTCCGTGATCATCTTAGTACTGTATACCTTTTTCTGATATACATAATGAAAATTAGTTATTTTGCCCGGAAACACACACACGTACGTACATCTTTAAATGTCAAATAATTGTGTGATTTTAACCAAGTGTGGCCGATTTGAGCAATCCATCTTTCCATTCTCCATTTGGAGTTGCAAACAGTCTAATAACTTTGCACAGCTACAAACTTTCTAGATTTACGACGGAGAATACGCCTTTTTTGACCCTTCTCCATCTCACCGTCATAATATCGTTAGCGACAAAGAGTTTCTCCGTCTTTTTCTTATCACAAAAAAATAATAAAAGTAATTTAAAATTAGATACTTTTTGTTTAAAATTTTGCAAATTTCTGCTTATTTCCATTACCGAATTGGCCGTCAGGTGTGATGTGCTGATCTACGTTGCAAAATAGTGATGCGCATTAAGTAGCACTGTTGTGTGCTATAATTTAATAGTACTTGTGTAGTACAAAGCTAATTAATGTAGTATATTTCAAGAAGATTCCAAAGAAATACGACGTGAAATGACACGTACACAAGCTTCTACACTTATTATAAATCTGAAAAAGGTAACACGTTTGCCTTGTTTAACGTATGTAGATGCGATTTCTTCAATTTCAAGCGGAGAGAAATGCGATGTAAGAGGACATATGCAAACAAAATAAGTATAACGACAACGGGTAGTGCGTAGGAGATGGGGGTAAAATAGCATGGTGACGATAATGTCATATATGCTAAATTTTTATTTACATCTTTTGTCATAGAATATACTGAACATACTCTTCCCTCGGTTGTGTTGATCATACAGGCGCGTTTTTTTTTTTTTCCAGGAATATGTTTCCCATTAGAGAAATAATAAAAAGTACATTTGTGGAGGAACAAAAACAACACACATAGTTAGTGAAAGTGTGTGGATAGGAAAAGAAGAGATTGTGATGGCTCTGAAAAACGGGCCATTTTCGATTGCTACAGATGCCAGTAATCAAAGTGATTCCAAGCTGTTACCCCATTGGGTAACCTTTTATAATAAAAGTAAGTCAGCAGTACCAGCATTCGAAGGTGCCTCTGTAATACTGAACATCTTCTGAATAACCTGAAAGCATGTGGAGTTCCTTCAAAGAACTATTTCACACTAAGAGCTAGTAGTTATGGCATTCATAATGCGGTAGGCCTATGGTAGGCCTAAAAACTGGGCAGCAAGGGTTATCAAAAGAGCAGATTTAGCATTTGGTGGTATAATAAGTTGTCCTTGCTATCTTATTAATCTGTGTGCTGAAAAGGGGTCTGCATGCCTTCCCGTGAAAGTGGATGAATATTTGGTGGATATTTACTGCCATCTTAGAAAGGAGTGCTAAAAGGAAAGATAGATTTAAAAAAAAAATTAACTGATCCACTCCATTGAAAGTAAGGAAAAAAAAAAAAAAAAAAAGATTTCGAAGCATGTGTGCACACGTCGGGCATCTGTGGTTAAATGTGTAACTAGACTGGTAGAACAGTGGCAACCTCTGACAAGTCGGTGAGGAAATCAATATGAGCCACTCTTCAGAATTGCCAACTTGAAAAGTATAACTAGCGAGTGGCAGCGATGCGTGTTCAAATACAGTCCATTCATGATCCAAATTCTTTGAAAAAAGATACATTTATGAACTAAAAAAAACAACAACTTGAATTGCAAACTTTTGGTAAAAGCAATCCTAAACAGGCCAGTTAAACTCATAACTCTAGGCATTTTACTTTCACTCTTGCAGAAAGTGTGTTTGTTTCTCCATTCTGGTTTGAATAAAGCAATTTGCTTGTTTCTTTTAAACGTTATGCCCACATTTGAATATCCGAACATAGCTCTTCAGTTCAACGTACCTGCCATCCATGTACTGAGACTATTATTCCTAGATATGTTGAAGAATGTTTGCGAAAATGTATTTTACCAACAGTTTTCGAATATTTCACTTCCATTTTATGAATTGATTACCATAAAGACTAAACCAGAAGGATGATTCTCACTTAGTCATCGACATTTCTGCTGTCGTGGAGAGTCTAAAACAAGAGAACATTTTGCATTTCCTTCGTGAGGAAGTACTTTATGGCTGCATGTGACTACATGGTGCACGAGTTGAATGCTGAGGTACCACAAATTTCATAAATTGGTAGTGCGTTTTCAAATTCGAAATTTTTTTATGGACCAGTTTCCAGTACTTCTTAGTGTCGTTAAAGATGAAGCAATAGATCTTTTGCCGCATCATTTCTGATAATTTCAGTGTGACAATCTACTAGACGCCATTATAAAAGAATTGATGTACATTGGTCCTGTGCGGCGAACTGACAAGTACAGAAGAAAGCTTGAAATATAACAAAATATAGTCATGCTTGGCATTTTAACAAATCCTCGTAGCACTTCTGAGCGTGAGAGAATATTCAACCAGGTTAGAAAAACGAAAAAGAGAACTTTCTGGTGAAGATTTCGAAATGCTCCTGACTGCCAAGTATAGACAGTAGAGCCATTTTTATGAATAAACTTTGATTCAACATTTCTGAAATGGGCAGAGTTTACAACAATGTCTTTCTTGAAAAGAAATCAGAAACAGTTTTCTAAATATCCAAATAGAAATCCACAGACAAAAATATTAGGTAAGCTAATTTTTAAAAGCATGCTGTATTGAGTAAACAATCCTATAACTATATTTTAATATGGCCAAAGGATTATTTAAATAAATAAATATTCTGTTTATACTGCGGGACGACCACGCTGTCAGAGGAGTATACAAGATAGAGAGAATACAAGAACCAACACCTTATTTAGCAGTCACGGGCTTGAACCCCGGTCATTCAAGGCACGTGTGCTTATGCACCCCTACTCTTGACCACTCGGCTATGGCGGCCTGAGTATTTTGATACAAAATGTGTATTTTGGTAGTAAAATTGAAATTTTACTGCAGTATGGACTTTGGGGAAGGAAAAAATCCCTGCTTTTTCGGAAAAATCTCCTGTTTCTCATTTAAATCTATTTAAATGAGAGACTTTTAAGATCTTATTTAAATCATTATTTTAACATTTCTTATTTTCCGTTTCTTATTATGTTGAATAATAAAGCTTGTACCACATTTTAGGAACACTCTTTGAAAATTAGAAAAGTAACATGTTCTTGTCACAATTTTTACATAGTCTAACATCCGGGCTTTGATTTATCCACTGGTACCAATCAGCATCTCCAAGCTAAAGATGTCGCGGATTGCAGCATTCAGGCTACTGTTTCAAAGCGTCTCCATCAAATATGATGGACACATGGCTTCGTGTATTTCTTTACTTAGGCCCATTTGCAAAGTATCGAAGCAAAATGCTGGAACTGGATCCGATATCCGTCGGGTTGGAAAACTCCTTTTCCAATCCTTTCAGCAGTTTTTGACCCAATTTAAGCATTTCTTTCCGTTACGTGAAGACGTTGGTAGAAGTATGTGATTTATCTCCTACTCTAATTTATACACTTTTATCTAACATCTTTGAAAACGTACTCTATTTATATGGAGCACAGGAAATAGTGCATTTGTTTCGAGCCCACGTGATTACTAATTATGGTGCTGTTCTTTGTATTCTCTCTATCCTGTGAACTCCTCTGGCTTTGTGATCGTCCCGGAGTATAAACAGACTTTTATATGTATATTCAAATCAGGAAATCGCATAATATAGTCACAGCTAATGTTGAAGTTTTAAATACCGTCAGCTTAGTCAACAACCAAAACTCGACATTGAGATATAACCGACTTGAAAAAACGACATGAGAAATCGGAACTATGATAGAATTTTGTTTATCACAAGCTACATTATCCAGAATATGGAGAATTCTGATGACCACTTCTGGAAGAGGTAATGTGGCAGAAGGAATATGCGCCATGGAAAGACCAATGAACTTTAAGTAGTCTGCGAGGTCGAGTTGTCTCTTTGCTAACTTGCAATTGCGGAGTACTTTCAGCCTTAGTCGATGTGAAATCATTGACTAAGTCATCTGATCGAATAATGACAGGAACTACAAAATCTGATCCTAGGCCTAAGTCATTCGTTTCTTCCAAAAATCAGAAACATACTCCAGTGGTATTTGTTTCCGATTTTTGGAAGAAACGAGTGGTTCAAGGCTAGGGGTTGAGTTGATGTGAATTGGACTATAGAGGATTGGAAACAAGTATTGTGGCCTGATGGATTCTGGTTTAAATTATTTTGTACAAATGGCAAGGTTAGAATTGGAGGTAATCGCATGAGGCGATGGGTCCATAATGCGTCGCTCCTATGTAAATGTTACAGAAGTGGAATTGTTGCTTGAAGAATCTTCTAGTGGAATCAATTGAGTCCACTGATACCTGAAAGAATGACCATATTAAAGAAATTTATCCGATTATATGCACCCTGCAAATGCTTAAGAAAGAGACATTATTTCCTTTGCGCGGGAGGGGCAGGTTGGCTTTAATAAATTGCCTATCGTGCGCTATCGAGTTAAAAAAGAAAACTTGCGGAAACTAGTTATGAAATTTGCAATGACTGTGATTATGACTCATATAAAATAACAAATTTTGCGCACGTTTCTTTAATATCATTCGAATTTTTCTTCTTTCTTTAAGCCTTCATAACCTAAATTACCGATCATCTTCGATATCTCGATTAACTTGTAGAGTTCGTTTGTCCCAGGTCACGTTTTACACGTTTTCTCGGATTTGCGTGATAATCGGTTTGCTACAGGGCTGATATAATAGCGATTAAAGAAAAAAATGATAATAATATGAATAAATCTATGATAGAAGCAAAAGATAAGTTGTTAATCTAATGTGTTACAAGCTTAAAAGTTGCTTTTCTGGATATTTGCTTATTTTTATGAGTACATATAAAAGATTTTTATTAAAAAAAAAAAAAGAAAGAAAAAGAAAACCGAAGATAATTTGTGAAATTGAAATATTCAATTGGTATCGTTAATGTAATTAAGATGCATGGGTTTCCATTTTAATTCTAAAAAGAAATTGTTTATCCTTTAGTCAATAAATAATAAAAAAATAAATAAAAGTGTCAATTCCAGTTCTGATTTAAAACCGCATAACAGAAAATACCGAGCTGCAGAGAATTAAGCTGAAGTTAAATTGTGTAAGAACAGAAGAGAATCAGGAAGAAACAGTACCTTAGACTTGGTTATTTTTCGGCAAGTATTAATAAAAATATATTTGTCAAATTTTAAAAACGTGGTATATTTTCAAGTGTAGTTGACCGTCTCCGTATTTCATGAAGACAAGGGAATTTTTCTTTTAAACCTCTTAGCCCATATTTCAAAATCATGGGGGGGGGGGGAACTGCGTGTTTTAAAACCTCTTTGCATACACAGAGTATAAACTTCATTTTTGTTTAATGGAATCAGTTATGGTGACTAGATTTTTTTAGGCGCGTTCGTGTGTGTGTGTGTATATACTATATACATGTGCTAAGCGCCTATTTTCTTCGCCATGTTCGTCTGTCTGCCCGCCCACATGTATCGGAGGAACTCCCAGTGTATAATTTTAATGAAATTCCCGTTCTGATTTAAAAATATTTGTGCTTGTTAAAAATATTTGTCGAAGCAAAAAAAAAAATAATAATAATAATAATAATAATTTATTAAATAAAATAAAATTGGACAAATATTTAAACCGGCAATTATTTTTCTTTTCTTTCTTTTTTTTCTATACGTATGGAAAAAAAAAAATCGTAGATTAAATGTAGTTTTAATGCAGTATTTGTTAGCTTTAGACAGCCCGTACACGCTTTGCTTGTATTGTTATGCAAGATTCGTGAATGTGATGTCGCTTGTGAAGATACGTATATACAGAGAGAACAGAACCAAGTGTGAAAAAAAAAGTGATATGGGAGGAGAGTAATAAATATTATACAGTTGTAATTAAACTAAATAGCTAAGTTAAAGAACGTAAGCCTATAGAGTTTTATTAATTGTTCTGTAAAATTATAATCTTAGTAAATAATTGATTGGGCGATAGCTATATTTATTTTCATTTCTATTAATCATAAAAAATGAAAAAATAATTAATTTAAGAAAAATTGGAACGCGTCTGAAATGTAACGCGCTGTGTACATTAGATTTTTTTTCTAAAGTAATAGCACAGAAAATCAGCAAATGATTCTTCTATTTATGAGTGTAAGTAAGGTCAGCGCGCGGGTGCATAAGTACACGTGCCTTGAGTGACCGGGGTTCAAGCCCGTGACTGCTGAATAACGTGCTGTTTCTTGTATTCTGTCTATCTTGTGAACTCCTCTGACCGTTTAGTCGTCCCGGAGTATAAACAGAAAATTTAATTTAAGTTCCGGTACATTGTAAGACCTGGATTGTATCACTTAGGTTAATAAAAAGCGTAATAATATTTAGTGTAATCTTTGAATCAAAGATTACAAGCAATAATGGGATGCAAAGAGAATGTAGCTTGAAGAGGAGCACAATAAAAGAGGGATCAGCCACATACACTAGATTGTAAACATTTTAGCTTCAGTGACAATAATGAGATCTATTCTTAAAATCCAGAGTGCCTTAAGGATCTTGGACCTATGTGCCAAGATGTAAAGGAAACTGAACTTTGGCATCCAAGAAATTTAACACTATTTATACGAACCATATTTAGATTCAGACTGAGAAACAAGCTGTTGTAGGATAAAGAAAAAAAAAAAAAAAAAACTTTTTTTTATCAGTATGAATTTTAAAGCCGAAAAAAAAAAGAAGCAGAAAATTTAAAATGAAAACTGGAACCAAAAGCCGAAGTCAGTAAAAGATATAGGAAGAAATATGGTAAAAAAAAAAAAAAAAAACAATATTGGTAAATCCGCTAGTTTGTTGAAAGAAATTCATAAATATAGTTGAAAAGATCACTGCTTATAGAACGTTTGCCTGAGGCAAACGTTCAAAAGCAGTCGATCTTCTAATAAACGTATTAACAAACTCTAAGAATCTGAACATCGATCCTTTTTTGCAAGAAATGGTTAAATAACCGAAGTAATGAGTCTTCCGCTGTTACTGAAACACTCAGTAGTAGCGAATTTATGTAAATGAAGGCGGATTTCCTTGAAAGGCCACAATGAATTCACTTGGGATCGCTTACCACGGAACCCTCCCAAGAAGGACCGAATCTCATTGATATTTTGTAAAGAATAAAATCGCAGTATATAGCCAACCCATAAAGAGTGGATAAAATTCTGATCCGTATGACTACATCTGATAAATATTCTTTTGATTTATGATCAGATTCTTTTCTGCGAGAAAAAAAAAGGACTGTCAGATGTTTGGAAACTAATCCAAGTGGAGGACAAAAGATACGATATTTCTTGTAGATTTTAATCGCCGCCTGCTTATCATCAAATAGAGTAGAAGAGACAAGACAATTGTCTCTACTCCAGTGGTTCTCACACAGTGTACCTTGGCACATTGGTGCGTCGCGAGATTAAGAAAAACTCCATGGAGTTCAACGGCAACCACTAAAATAAATAAAAATAAACTTTCTGTTTATACTCCTGGACGATCAATGGAGTTCACAAGTAGAGAGAATACAAGAAAATACTGTATTTAGCAGTCACGGGCTTGAATCCCGTTCACTCAAGGCACGTGTATTTATACAACCACGCGCCTGACCCTGCGGCTACGGCGGCCTCACTAGTTAGGCGTGCCTTTTAACTTCAGGTGTGACTTGAGTGACAAAAGATAGAGAACCACTGTTACACTCTATTTGGAAACGTGTACTACTAATTTGGAAGTAGTAATGCATTCCCCCAGCCATTGTGTTAACAGAGACGAAATGTAACCCATGGGTCAGCCAATCCAAAGCATGATTACAGAAAGAAGGAAGTAACGGCTAAAGAAACACAGGAAAAAGTAATAATGCCAGATCACGATTAAGGCACGGAGTTGAAAAAGTTATCATACAATAATATGCGAAACCATTTTTCTTGATGGATGGAAGCATTAGGCACCTGCGAGGTGATCCGAGGTGTTAAGGCTTTGAATTGTTTGAGCAAGCTCAGTGCTGATGGGATTCTTCCTCTTGCTCAGATTACGAATTGAGGGGACATAAATTCAAATTGAGGAAAGACGGTTGCAGAATAGATGTGCGGAAATTTGCCTTTAGCCAGCGAGTGGTTGATTTCTGGAACAAACTTCCATCGGTCGTTGTGGAAGTTGATAGCCTAAATAAATTCAAGAAAGAACTAAACAAACTTTTGGACGGAATGGATAGGTGAAAATAGGGAAGGTGTTTTTTTTTTTTTTTTTTTGGCTGATGCTTGCTTTCTTGCATCATATGCCGCTACTAATGTTAATACAACATTAAAAGTAAATGATAAAAAATATGAAGAAAGAACAATACATGTAAAGGCAGAAAGACTAAAAATTTGGTATTAAAAAAAATGCGAACCATATAGATGAAATAGTGAAGAGTTTAAAATTTTACCCTCAGAAGTTAAAGCTAAAGTATCAAACTAATCCAGATAGAGAGAGGTTAAAATCGCCAGTTAATAATACCGAACCATGATTTTGTACCACGAACATCCTATAAACTAATACAATTTCTTCTATGCTGTGAACAGAAACTGAAAAAATCAAAATACGCAACCACCAATTCAAAAATAAGAGAGGGGATGACATCTAATGCGTAATAATGCCTAGAGTCAACGAAATACTATTTTAATGCTACATTTCATTTCAAATAAAAATACTAGCAATCCCCCCCCCCCACCTTTTATTCTCTACACAAAAATGGATTTTGAAAATGAAATGCACAGGGCATAATCCTTATGGGTTTTGATAATTAACTATATTCGGTGTAAATACGCCATAGTTGCTTCGAAACGATCGTCTGGGTGGTGGTACCGCTAAAAATAAATACAGTAACAGTAGTCTTCTCTACTAGAGAAGCGTTATTTTTTTGAAGAAATGCAATAGCAGCTATCTCGTTGTGAAGGCAACCACAATTTGAGATACAATTAAAACGATGCCCTCTACGCTACATACGTAGTTCAAATTTATGGGTTAACTATGGTGTATTTACACCGAAACTATATAGTTAATGTTATTATATGCAATAACACGTCTACATTTATTACCAGTTTATCACAATTAGTTGAATTTCAATTTCATTGTATTCAACACGGTCCCCTAAGAGGTGTGATCCCCAAGCATTTTTCTAGATGATCATTATTCTACATACGTAGTTCAAATTTATGGGTTAACTATGGTGTATTTACACCGAAACTATATAGTTAATGTTATTATATGCAATAACACGTCTACATTTATTACCAGTTTATCACAATTAGTTGAATTTCAATTTCATTGTATTCAACACGGTCCCCTAAGAGGTGTGATCCCCAAGCATTTTTCTAGATGATCATTATTTATTCATTTTGACGATGGCAAAAAGAATAAAAAAAAATAAAATTAGAGATTAATCTAGAGCAAAGCTATAAATTAATTAACCCGATTCGCGTCTGTTGGGGGAGGTGTGTTTAGAGTCATGCAATATTTTCAAGGAACTGAAATACAGCAATGTAGCCTAGTGGTCAGGCGCGCGGGTGCGTAAGTACACGTGCCTTGAGTGACCGGGGTTCAAGCCCGTGACTACTGAATACGGTGCTGTTTCTTGTATTCTGTATATCTTGTGAACTCCTCTGACCGTTTGGTCGTCCCGGAGTATAAACAGAAAATTTATTTTTATTTTATTTATAATTCTGATTTAACCGGTACAGTTCATTTGGTCCGTAAATTAATCGTCTTTCACGTGTTCGGTTCCTTCTCTTGAAACTCTGATCCCTGCTAGCTGATGTGTGCATGTTTATTTACATATACAATTTGTCATTCTCTCACCCACCCTTCTGTACTGTTCGGCCGCTGGTTATGCTTCCCCAAAGACTTTGTGCCTAGGGTCCCAAGGGAACCTTAACCTCCACTATACCCATTGTAAATCTGTGGCGTTTATCGTCCAAAATCGTTTTAAAGGCAGAGAATAACCTTTCAACATTGCCGGAAGTGACTGGGCTATGAGCCTTTGTAGCCTGTATTTGTAATGGAATTTCCTATTAATTTACATTAACAAAGTCATCTATTTTTCTTGAAATGTAAAATCAGAAGCTATTTTTAAAAGGAATCTGTTTATTTCTTATTTTCTCCTAATGTCTCCAGTAGTGGCAGAAATTTCTAGCTCAACTTTCTCAGACTCTAATTGCAGCGCTCGACGAAAGAAGTCCCCATGCGTCAAGTTACGTTATAGAATTAGTTAACTAAGCAGAATGAGTCTCGATGAATAGCAAATTGTTTCTAACGAAAGAATCAGAATTTCCGTCCGATGCGTTATGTAGTGCTGATGCTGCAACTATTTGGCGCTGCCAGTATCCAAAGCATCGACAGCTTTTCTTAGTAGAATTAAAAATTGGCATAACACAATACTGAACGTAACCATGTACCTCCTGTTCAAGGGAGGCTCTGGTTCAAGAGGAACGCTAAGTTGTATATCTTTGTAGGTAGCTATGTGCTTTGATTCACAAATCTTGCAGTTGTGGAGTGATTGGCGTTTTCTAGAACCTTGTAAGTAAACAAACGAGGACAAGAAGTTTCTACGTGTAATCTCTCAAATACTATATGCTCAATACAACGAACACATGTGCATGCCGTTTCATAGGCGGACATGCAGATGCCGATTCTTCAACGAATTTTTCCTCAGCGTCTGGAATACTTTAGCTGAATTGCTTAACTTATTGAAATGGGATATTGCTGCTTACCAAGGCTAGATAAAGGTCCTTTGAAAATTCACTTTTCTCTTCTGTTGAGTTACATGGTTTGGTTATACTGCGGTTGATCTGCCAATTTTTTCTTGACAGATCAATCCCAACAATATGGGATGGGATGGTGTTTTCACACGTTAGTCGAGTTGGAATTATTTTCTGCATGGGCCATTCCTTTCACGAACAATAAAAAGGGGGCAGGGAGTTGAAATACTGCCATTCTAAATGAAATATTTTGCGGTTGACGATCCACGATTCCATCAATTTAGTAATAGATTTAATTTTTTGACATTTTGAACTAAAGCTCCAACTGCGTATACTATAAAAATTTTATATCAAAACTGAACTGTTATGATGATGCACATACAGAGTGTACTTTCATCCGTCGTTATTGATTTCACGAGAACAGAAGCAAAACTCTATTGACACGTTTCCCCCGCTAATGTTATTGTAATATATACGTATGTATATTGAAATCAGTAGTTAATATTAGTGAAGTTACAATGACTGATGCCAGTTCCATTTCTAAAAGTATTTGGTTTCTATTGTGCATACAGATCTTTTTCAACGATTAAAATCACGTTTTCGAGTTCAATGTCTGAAGAACTGAAAAAAATACGCAAGTTGCTATTAATGTTCGTGTTATATGCACTCATGATTTAAACGAACAAAATATACATATGTAAATGCATATAATCCTATGTCTTATAACTACAGTACTGACAGTAACGTTTACCAGCACACATTCTCAAATAGTTTTCAATCATTTTCAAAAAATATAAAATATTTTATATTATTTATAAAGTGTTATATTTCTAATTTATACCATTTTCGTTTAATTTTATCTTAAAAGAATCAAGGAATAGTTGTAGGAGGGGGGAGGTACGTCCGGATTTTATCACGTATACCCGCAGCAATAAAAACACGCCTGAAACATTTATACTGCTTGCTCAGCCATGATTGGTGCGTATAATATGCAGTTTTACAGTGCCAGTTATTTATTTACGCAAAACCACTAATTACTTAATTTCGTAACCTCATTAAACTGTGGTTAATATCATAAACTCGATTCCTGGTTGAGACTTTTCGTATTTCGATTTATCTTTGTAGATTCAAATCTCGATGCTAATATCCTGAACAAACATATTCAAGAACAGTTTTGGTGCTATACAAATTTGTATAATGGATTTAATCAAATGTATAAAGTTCCTCCCCAATCGCAGAGGCGAGACTATAATTTCTAGGCTTCCCTGTGAGATTACTAAACGGCCCCATGTGATCTTTGACAACCCCACCATATCAACTGTTGAGCCTGCTGACTTCCGTTAGTTTCACTATTGTCCAAAGCAGAAGCTTTAATTTTCGTAACTTACCTCTTTATCGCCATTGTTTATAAATGCGTAATTAAAAAGCTAGTTATAATTAAAAAACGGAATTATAATTTCTTTCATATCATAATAAAATGCTAACACATCACCCATTCAGAAAGATCATCATGCATACGAATATTCGTGGTGATCAATAAGTAAAATGCGGTTTCAATAACACTGTATTAAATGAAGACCAGAAAAAAACATCTGATTTTCCAGATCTATCGACACCATCTTTCTCATTCATATTACGTATTATTATTTAATAGCAGCCAAGAGCAGGTGTATTGTGTAATTGTCTGTAGAAAGCCTATGTTCACGGGCCAATTTGCACGTTTTGCGAGTTTTCTTCGAAGATAATACGAAATGCATGAAATAAAATTGTTAGTTCGTAGCGTCTGAGACCACACACTGTGAACTTTCAGTTTTTTCCTTAAAAGTCTTCTCCTTCAGAGGAAAATTTCTTGTTTTCCTGACAAGAAGAAACTGAACGTACCCAAGAAAGATAAATAGATAGGAAGAGATTAGATAGCTGGAGGAGGGCGAAACATGGGAAGATTAGAATTCGGGTTAGTTCACAAAATGAACGTCTAGAGCTAAATCACATATTTGACAAGGCACTGATATGGATCTTGCGTAGATATGAGAACTTCGTTCTTTATCTTTTGTATCTCTGTTTCTCGATTATAGTGTGCAGCAGTAGTAGATACTCCTTAGAAAAGGCAGGAAAGACTATAGCTAATTATTACGGCTACTATTATTACTATTGGACTGGAAAACCTACTATAATTAAATGTTCGATCAAAAAATAAAAAAATCTGCTTAATAATCAGATCACCCAACAATCATGTTTCCTCCCCATTCTGCCTCTGTTAGCAGACATTTCACTCCTTCGGAGATAACCTGCGAGAGGGAGAATTGTGCTCCCAACCCCAGTTAATCACGAAGTCAACAGTTAGGCCGCAAACAGATAGCGTGCGTTGCAGCGCCACGTTGATCGGCGTGCAATGGCTTAGGCTCAGATGCGGTAGGTTTAATTGCACGCAGACCTGGTTTCTGTGATCTACCTTAGACGTATATCACTTGCAGATAACATCTCCCTCTCGATCGTAGTCTTTTTTCTTATTGTTTTGCTTTTCTACGCCCCTCTAAAAGGCATTGCTGGCACCCCTCCTCACATCACTAATATTTTGTAAATTTTGGATTTTAATCAGTAAATCGGCGGTTTCATAATTTCCGTCTGTCGAGTAGATTGATGTTGGAGGAAACTTTCTTTTATATGATATCGTTTAAAGCAATAAAATCTTTCTTTATTTATGCATGTTTTTAAAGATGCAGATGAACTTAGGCCCTTAAACTTGAATATACAGTAAGTTTTAATGTAACAGTTGCATTTATTATTTATTTTATTTCTGCTTATTTTTAACTAGGTTAGTATTACCCGCCACTGGTCCGTTAAAGGTTAAAATAAATTTAATAATAAAAATAATATTAATATTAAAAATCACAGGTTTAAAAAATACATTTTAAAAATAAAATAAATATAGCTATATAAAAAGGCGTCAGTTGAGCTATCATGTAGCAGTAGAGACTACTCAGACTACGCTTTCGTGCTTACAAGATCTACCGATATTTATTCCATAACTGTAGCTGGTTTCATGCTATCTAAGCTTACTCTCTTCTTAACTTTAAATCTTTTTAAAACAAGCTTTGTTTTATGCTGTGAATTTCCTAAATTTAAATATAAGAAATTACGTATTTTTTTTTTTTTTTTTGCGGACTTTTCCTCCCCTTACTCTCCAGGAGTACTTCTGTAGAGCCCTAAGGGCCAGTGGACCACAGCTTGAGAAGCTGTGGCTTAGATATTTTTGACGCATCACTAGTGTAAAAGTGATTATTACAAATATACGACAGAAGAAATATACACAATATATGAAAAATATACTTTATTCTTGGTCTGTATATAAACGAATATTTGAATGTTACAATTTATCATTACCGATAAGTGTTTAAAATTGGAGTACATTTTGGACCAGTAATATTAAAATGATGATAATTGCATTTAAAAAATTACTCGTTACAATCTTATTTCTTAGAAGACGTCATTATGATGTATGAGTGTCTAGTGCAGCAATGTCTTGTATTCTCTATATGTAAACTATTCTGACCGTACGATGGATTATTGGTATAAACAGAAGATTCATTTTATCTTGTCATCACACTACTATAGCAGTCCATTTCTCTAATATTGGAAGGATGATATCGTATTTTTCTTTCTTTCCAGATAAAATTTTGTCTAGAATCTGGCTATTCACTGAATTGAGACTTCTCAGTGTCCCCCATCGCATGGAATTTTCTTAACAGTGATTGCTTACAATTATAAGAGAAGTTTAAGAATTGGCCCTTTCTAAGTTATAGCTTTGAAAAAGGCGTGGGCAGCCTTATAAGCAGTGCTGTAGTTGTAAAATTATAAGCAGTGCTGTAGTTGTAAAATTATAAGCAGTGCTGTAGTTGTAAAATTATAAGCAGTGCTGTAGTTGTAAAATTATAAGCAGTGCTGTAGTTGTAAAATTAGCAGAAGCATACTCTATGAATGTTACGAAAAGCAGTGTGCGCATATCAGGCTTATTAATCGAATTCTTAGAAAGGGCCGGAGGGTATGCGGTGTGTACACATACACATGGAATTTATATTAAAAATAATGAAACTAAGTATGTATTGCCTAATAATCAAATTCTAATAAATTTATTTTTTTTAATTTTCAGTAAATATTGTAATAACATTTGATTTTTTTGTCTTTCAAAAACCAGTAGATATATGCCAGTCACCTAAAAAAAAAAAAAAAATCCAGAGAGGGGTAGAATGAACTGGTATGCATTTTTAAGCGCAGTTACAAACAACACACAAAATGCATATTAGGTAGAGATTACGGAGTGTAATTTAAAACCAGACTAAGTGATCACTGATCAGGAATTGTCAAAAAAATGATGCGAAACTAAACTAAAGCGAAAGTGAGAAACTTTTAAGTTAGTATTTTCTTTTGACTTCAAGAAGTGACGTTGAATTTAAAAAAAAAAAAAGTGATAAATAAATAAAATTATAGATTTTTATATGTATTTTTGGGTAATTATATTAGATTAGCTTTTTATAACATTTTCAAGATTTTCAGTAAAGAATTTTCTGCAGTTGTTTTATTGTCGCTGTTAAACAGAGGATCGCCAGCCCACCGGCGGGTCTCGAAAGGTGCTTTGGAGTTGCGATGTACCTTATTATAAAAATACAAAAAAATCTCAAAAAGAAGAACTTAACTTATTATGGGCAGTAACAGAATGATCGCGAATTTGATCCGTTAAAAAAAAAAAGGAACGGATATAGGCTGACGTAAACTCCCTCGCAAAACCTCTATATGCTGTCTTCCTGTCCCTCAAGCTACAAGGAAAATAGGTTCGTAGATGTTTTAATTTGATTTTGATACTGTCAGAGAAAGTGATATTTCATCCCTTGAGTTTCACCTTGCAAATACGACATATAAACCCCGTAGAAGATCTAGTTTAGTAAACAATCATTCTATATTGAAAAAAAAAAAAAAAAAAAAAGAAAAGAGCGCTAGAAACCTTTTACCTAACATGAACTTAGATATAATACCTAATAGATTTTGGAACTCGGTTTCTTTTGCGTTGCTCTGTATTTGAAATGTAATGATATTTAATATCGCTTTATTTTCAAGAAGCTGCATTTTCCGAATTACTCTGGCCCCTTGATGTTAGAAGATTTAGAATAAAAATACTACTTACTCTTGCATGTATAGTATTCCATCATAGTGGTATTGTAACGGTAGGCAGTCGTCAAATCCATAACGTGCGTGTCTGATTTGGGGACTCGTGGAAACCGAGAGAACACGTGGTTACCATGAGATAAAGACAACATCTTATGGGTGTCTATTTGTACTTCGTTTTGGGTAATTGAAACTTCTTTTTTCTCTTTTCACGCCACCAAGGATTACCAGAATAATCTCTTTGCAGAAAGATCATATCTTTCCCTTACTTCATTCTTCACCTGACGTGGCAGAAATTTTCTTTACTTGCTTTTTCCCCCCCTTCCGACTAACTTCTTATTTTAAATATATGAGGGCACCCCACAGATTGTTCAGCGACTGTAGATGTAGAGGGGGGAAACTGCTTTTAGTACTGCAGTTGCACAGTCTATCCAATCATATTCTGTTTTATTTATTTATTTGCGAACTTTTCAAGTTTCTTAAATAAGCTTCGATGACTGCACGTTTTCTTTTGTACTAACAGAGTGGTGATTTTAATTTGGTCGGACTTCCTCTACACGTTATCCCTTGCAAAACCTCTACGTGTCCGTTCAGTTTCCCACATAAGAAATAATTTCATAATTAACCATAAAAGCATGAACCGGCATTATTGGATATTAGCACGTCTTTTGAGCATGCTGTTATTAGCAGATGTCGCAAAAAATTTGCCGGTTTCCAGTTTTGATTCATCAAGTCAGCATTGGCCGGGAAGTTCTCAGTTCTTTCATCCGCCTTCTACATTAATGTCTCAGATATTCATCGGAAGTTGGGCACACGTTTTTACACTGTCATCTTACTCAATGGAAAGTCTGGGAAATGGAAATCTTCATGAAGAAATGATCCAAAAACTTATTACGTTAACGTATGTAGGTAGCGTCCATGATGTATACGAAGTGATTCTGTTACAAAATCACTTTATTTGAACTTGTAGTGCGTAGAACTTTTAGCGTCTTCAAATGAGTTACGTCCGCTTTTTTGATGTGAACAGTTCGCGAATTTTAATCGAGTAGATTTTACTCCTGTTGACTTAGTTTACTTGCGTGAAATTCATAACTTTTCCGTCCACACAATAAGTGCACAACGAATGTGTTTACTAACCGAAATGTTTCTACTGTACTTTTTAACATACTCTTAGCAAATCGTTTGCTTTAATTCACGTGATCCGTTACGTCATCGACTAGTCAACCACGAAGGCGGTCCCGGTAAAGTACGCTCTCCCTCCACGATGCAGTTGATTGGTCGCACCAGTTTCGCTAGTGAACCAGAGAAGGGACAATCAGAGTACAGTGCGCAAAAAGCTTTCAAGTGACTGTGGCTGTAAAGAGTAAAGAAAGAGCGTAATCGTCAAAAATGAGGCTAATATTTAAAAAAATAATAAAATAAAATTTTTAATTTTATTAATACTGCTTATTTCGTATGTAATTCTTCGCTAGCAGAATTACGTATAAGAGTATATTTGTGCGATCTTCTAAAGTTGAAGAATTAGGCCTGTATTTAAATAAAATGCCAAAAGAATGTTTATGAAAACAATAGCAGAAAAAAGGAGAGTTTATTTTTCCGTTTAAAACTGCACTTAAGACAAACATCACGAAGAAGCTGATGAATTTGAATAGGCAGCTGTTATGAAGACAACAACACGTCGTTCCCGCATGCGTGCTGAAAGGGAGTCAGACACTGTCATTACTGTAGGTAGCAGTTCAGTGGCCTGCAAGCATTGGTGCAACTTCATTGCTTCAAACTGCAACACTTCCATATGATTATGACTTGCTGTGTTGCAATCATTGCATACTAATTTCAAGGAACAAAGGTCACTGAAGGTGATTTTAAAAGTCGCATTAGCAAAGTGCTGATGTTTTGCAATGTCTTAGTATCAGCTAGGATTGGATACAAAAGGACTTTTTCATGATATGATTGCTTAGAACGGCAATTATGCTTAAATAAATTAATGTTAAATTCTGGAATAATATCTTTCTTAACAAAGAGCCACTTTAATAACAAACGCTGTGTTGTCTGAGGCCCTGAGATGCTGAAGGATTCCCCCCCCCCCCTAATTCCTACAAATTTTGGGTAACTGGATATATTTTAACTTTTTGGGGCCACAAAATATTGGAGGCTCTATGCGCGTGCCTTGTGTGCATAAGTGCACCGCTGCCCTCAAGTTACATAGTTTTTTCTTCGGGATGACTGAATGATATATGAAGGCGAGATACTCATGTCTCAAAACATGTATCTCGTGTAAGCGGCACCCGAGGTTTCCCTCACTGTCCGTAAAGTGCACATGTTGAAGAGTGCAAAGTCTGCGAAGCCAATTATGTGAGTATTGTGAATGTGGTGTCGGGTTATGTGGTTCTGTTGTTTGACTGTCCACTTTGCTACTAGGAAGCAGCCTTCTTCTAAGCGGACCATGTACTATTCATGATTAGTTATCATCCCCCTATCTGGGTATGGGGAGTGAATCCCACTGCAATAGAATATTTGAATGGAAAAGAGATAGTTGGAAGAGGAGGGAATAAATAAAGTAGGTAAGGGAAGAAAATATGAGGCAATCCATAGGAAAGTGGAAGAACAAGAAGAGAAAGTTAGTCATTGGCCACCTCTGGCATGCCAGTCGTCTGCAACATGAGGTTCCCGCCTTGAATATTTGTTCAAGGTCAGCAAGCAAATTCCACCCAGGTATAAATCTGGGGTTTGTAAGGTACGGGTCTCAAGTAGAATGGAAGGATAACCAAACGGTTCCCATCCTTCGGAAGTTAAGGGTCTTCAAGCCTTTCCATCCTGGCCCAATGCACAGGGTCAGCAAGAAGAGCCAAATGGTCGGGCGCAAAGGAGAAAAGTACAAACGATTTGATTGACGGTGGTTCAAGGCCACGCGACTGCTAAATACTGTGCTGCTTCTTTTATTCTATATATCTGTCTAATGACTCTATTGTCAGGGAAACGGGAAATATGTTATTCAAGAAGGGTAGTTGGAATAGGACCAGGCTATGTCTGCCAGGGGCAAAAGTAGATGACGTTGTTGAGCAGTATTCATCTTTTAAGGGCACAAAAGGTTATATTGTTGTACTATAGTGTTAATAGTAATGCGGCTCTGGGGCTTTCCCCCAACTCCGCGTCACGTAATGTGATGAATACAAAACTCTGTAAAGGCCAGGTTTAGTAGGTTAGTGAGCTTTAGTGTGTGGTTGTATTGTTCATCCGGCCTCTTAGCCTAAAGACCCGTGTTTTCACACAAAAACCTCTAGTTTGCTGTCCAGCGCCACGAGCAGGCGGGCTGGGCAGTATGGAGTATAAGGCACTGGCGGAGCGAACCTGTTGTAAATGTTGGCACTAATGGTATTAAGAGTAGCAGATCTGAGGACTTACTTAAGTACAGGGAAATGTTGGGAAAAATTCGCGAGTTAGGATTTAATTTGAAAGTGTCTGCAATTCTGCCCAGACACGATAGGAGTACATGTTGAGAGCATTGGCAATCAATTGTGCTCTGGAGAGAATGTGCAAGGCTCATAGGGTAGAATTTTTCTCCACGTGGTCTGCACTGGTTAACAGGAGAGGCTGCTTTTACAGGGGTGGGATACACTTAAATAGAAGGGGCGCAAGAATATTTGCTGATGCTATCGAGGCATGATAGGTAGGTCGGAAAATTGCTAGCTTGTGGGGGTGGGGGAGATATACAGACTAATAGATTAACCAGAGGTGAAGGCGATTCTTGCACTGCTTCTGTTTGAAAATGCAGCAGCCTGGACAACAAGGTGTCGGGTATTTCAGGCCCTTCTGTTGGATCATCATGGAACAAGTGAATCCATGGGCTGTGTAGAGGTAACTAAGAGTAACAACAGGTGCATGTATACTTGCATGTGCACTAATGCCAGGAGCATTGTAAATAAACTTGATGAATTTGAAGTACTGATGAAGTCATCAAATGCAGACATTGTAGACTTAGCAGAGCTATGGTGTTACTGAGACATAAGTGATGCTGAATTCAGTGCTGTAGTCGTAAAATTAGCAGAAGGTATACTCTGTGAATGTTATGTATTCAGAGAGCATACTGTGCTTATTAATCGAATATGTATTTATTTATATATATTTTTTTCAAGTCTTTCAAAAACCAGAAGGTATACGCTATTCGCCTAAAAAAAAAAATCCAGAGGGTATATGGCGTATACCCTCCACTACAGCCCTGGCTAATTTTAAATATGGGGAGTACAGAGTATACAGGAAGTACAGACAGGAAAAGAAGGGTGGAGGGGTTATGCTTTAAGTTAAGAAGCATATTAAATCTAAGGTAGTGTATCCAGTCGACATGGATGACAAGTGCAATGTTGAGTCAATTTTGTCTGATATTAGCACTGGAAAAGCATGAGAGTAGGAGTTATAGGACTCGTGACTCTGATGAGTACAACGAACAACTACAGAGAGAAATAAAGTGGTTAAGTAAATCAGAATGTATTACCATTGAGGGATTTTCATTTTTCTGGTGTTGACTGGGATTTGTGGGTTTGGCACTAGCAAGGCTTTATAGATTTCTTGGTTGACTGATTTCTACAATAGCATGTTAGAGAGGCAACAGTAGGAAGCAGTAGTCTTGTTCGTTTTGCCTCTGGTTATCAGCAGTTATTCTATGTGCATTAAGAATCTGCAGGTAAATGCCACACTGGGTGGCAGCGATCACAGTGTGTGGAATTAATGTGGAATTTAATTAAAGACAACTACTGTCAAGGTTAGTGGGAAACGCTTTTGTTTTCGTAAGGGTGACTACAGTGGTCTCAGACAGTTTTTAAATTCTATGTAACCAACTAATGAGTGGGACCAACTGATCATGTTGTCAACAGGAAATTCTAAATGGGAAACATTCAGGGGAAGTAATCATATGAGCTACTAAGCTTTTCATACCAATAAAGAAATACTGTTCACGGCTTACACTTAATTGGATGCCAGATGAACTATTGAGACAAATAGTAAAGAAGAAAAGTGCATGGGACGCATAAAAATTAGCAGGTAATTCATAACCCTATGGTAGATATAGATTAGTATGGAATAATACTAACAAAGGAGGTTAGGCAAACTAAGGCAGATTTTTAGAAGCCTCTGGCCAAGAATGCAAATACTTCTATGCTTATATTAATAGTAGAAGGAAGGGATTGGATTACAGTGGGCCACTCGATGTCAATGGGTTAACTGTTGATGACCCTGCTCAGATTGCTGACAAATTGAATAGGTATTTTGTATCTACATTCACACATGAGGAATTTTTTAAGGGAGGGGATGCCAGAAGTTCATCAAACTTCAATGTGGAGCTAAATGACTTCGTAATAACTGAAAGGAAAGCGGAAGAGGAATTGTTGAAGCTGAACATAAAAAAAGGCACCTAGGTTGGACGAGATCTATCCAGTCATATTAAGAGAGGCAGCAGAGACTTTAGCCATAATTACGAGAGCATCCTTGGATTCAGGGGAGGTCCCTGTCGACTGGAGAAGTGCGAATGTATCACCAATTCATAAAGTGGGATCAAATAGTGACATGAGTAATTACAGACCTATTATCTTAACATCTGCCAATCTGATAGGTTACTATGATGCAGTAACCAAGGTACTGGATGGGAAAAATAATCTTGATATCATATGCTTGACTTCCAGGAAGGCTTTTGATACTGTTGCACATAAAAGGCTGCTGTATAAACTGGAGCAATGTGGCATTAAGGGCAAATTACTGCTATGGATAAAATGATGGTTAAGTGGAAGAAGACAGAAGGGTTATCAATGGACACTGTACTAATATTATCAGAGTCCCAAGGGTTCAGTGCTGGGCTCGTTGTTGTTTTTAATATTTATCAATGATATTGATGAAGGTATATCAAGCTTAATGTCAAAGGTTGGCAGGGTGATTAACGACTTATCAGGATGAGGAATGGCAATTCAAGTTTGCATTAACAAATGCAAGGTACTACATATGGGTAGCAGTAATCCCAGAATAACTTATCAACTGTGTGGTACTACACTTAGAATAGTGGAAAACGAAAAAGACCTGAGGGCAGTGCTGTAGTCGTAAAATTAGCAGAAGGTATACTCTGCCAATGTTACATATGCACAGCGTATTATACTATGCTTATTAATCGAATTCCAGAGGGTATACGGCGTAGTAAATATTTTAATAATATTTGTTTTTTGCAAGTCTTTCAAAAACCAGAAGGTATACGCTATTCACTTAAAATCCAGAGGTTATATGGCGTATACCCTTCACTAAGCCCTGCCTAGGGGTAATTGTGCAGTTAGATATGAAATTCTCTGAGTAACGCGACATGCTGCCAGAAGAGCTCATGCGGTTTTGTCAATGATATAGAGTACAGTAACTTTGCTAGCTGGGATAAGGAGGTGATTATCCCTTTGTTCAAGGCAATGGTTAGGCTGCATCTTGAATATTGTAAAGTGGACTGGAAGCCTCATTTTAGGAAGGAGATCTGCTGGAACGTGTGAAGGAAACAAAAGGGTGCTCTTATCTACAAAGGCTTTAGTTCCGCAAATTGCAGCCACTGGAGACTAGGCACCAGCGGAGTGATCTGATTGAGGGGTTTAAGGCCTTCAATGGATTGAATAAGTTGAATGTGAAGAATGGCATTCTTCCTTTTGATGAAAAGACATCCATGAAGGAAGCATAAATTTAAGTTGAGAAAAGATGGTTGCAGGATGTATGTGCGGAAGTTTGCCTTCAGCCAGCGGGTGGTTGATTGTTAGAACAAGCTTCCATCTGTTGTTGCGGAAGTGGATGGTTTGAATAAATTAAGTGAAGAAGTAGAAATCTCTGAGGGTATGGATCTTTATTGGATTTTGAGGTTCTAGTGCTTGTGGAACAGCAAATGAAGAGACATTCAGTTGAACTGTGATTTTTGAAGTTTGTAGTTGTGCCATCCAGAGTATTGATTATTAGTGTGTTGTTTTTTTGTTTTTTTTTTTTTTTCCTACTGGCTCCATGGTATGGGCAACCGGGGAGCGGGATTGCTGGAACCCACTGGTATTGCACTACTTCCAGTGGGTGCGAAATTTCGTGCGCGAATTGCGCTACAGTAAAACCAAACCGAAGTAATTCAACATACTTTTCCAGGCTCGCTTTGTAGCTCTATAGTTTTCAAGGTGGAGTTGGGTTATGCCTGGGAACCACCCTGATTAAAGAGAGCGCGCGCGCGCACACACACACACACACACACACACGTTTAATGATATGTAAAAAGTATCGAAATATATGTAAATCTGTATATACTTTGATGTACATAATCTTGAGACTGTATATTATGTGTAATTAATAAATGAATGAATGAAAAAATTGAGGGTATGGATGGGTGATTTGTGTAGGGTGTTTTTTTTTTTTTTTTTGTGTTGGCTGATGATAAACTTGCCTTCTTGCATCGTTTGTCATTACTACTACTATCTCGTCTGATGGTTTCGTCATCCCAGAGTATATAAAGAAAATTTACGCACGCTGGCCAAAAAAAAAAAAAAGAATACGAACCTTTGTATTAAGACAGTCACAAACACACGGAATGCAAATTGCTGCAAAGAAAACTGACTTGAGGTGATAACGTGTTGCCTCTTTCAGTTTAAAGACTGTACAAACTGTTCGACTGCAGTAATCTGAAGCCTGAATGGAGAAAATGCATGATCTATCCGACTTTGAAAAAGGTCTTAGTGGGTTCATGTTCAGCAGGAACTACGATTCAAGAAGCAAATATAACATGACTGGTTTCTGAAAAGCATCCATCTCAAAGGTTTTTTAATGATTGGAAACAAGCGGTTCTTCCTCATCTGAAAGGCGTAATGTGGCAGAAAAACAATACTTCAGGCTGTATGTCCAACAACAACAATGTTCTCGGTAGTACTACAAGCGGATTTTCTGTTTTTCTCTGAAAGAACTGGCTTCCTTCCGAATAGGCAAGCGACTGGTAATACTCAATTTCTTCAATTCCCTGTACATAGTACTGATTGAAATGGGGCAGTTCTGTGCTTGGTTGAATTCAGATGTTTTTTTGACACACCTCCTACAGTCCTTTTTAGAGTACAGCCGTTTCGCTCTTGAAAAGATGTCAAAGTTATGCAGTTATTTTTATTGAATGTTACGCAACAAAAAATCATACATGGTGTTAGTGGTTTTTTTTTTGTTTTGGGATATATGCTAAGCGAGGCGAATTAATCGTTAATTTTATAATTTTTTTTTTAGTGAGATTGTATAAATTCGTTAAATATTTATGATTTTTAATAAGATTTGCCTTTTTAATAGTCAAGTCAGAAAATATTCAGCGTAAATTCAAAATATTGACGTTTTCGTTTATCCACTTAGTCTAACATCGTACTGAATGTTTGCATCTTTGAAAGCACTGCGGTTTAGCTGTGTCTTTTCTCAAAACATATCGCAGAGCTTCGTTTATCTATAAAGGTCTCCTTTTCAACATACCGCCTCTTTTTTCCTCTATCCTACAGTTATCCATCCCTAGAGTTAACGCAAATATTTAACCTACATCGTTCCAATTTCATGCTGTAGAGCTCTCCACCTTATGCACGCTCACAGATGTGACATTTTTATGCTGCTTAATTTCAAAATAAATACAACTGACGGGCTCTTGCTACAGTTTTCTATTTCAGCTACATGATAATTTATCTATGCTGACTTTTCTCATCTTTCACTTTATTCAAGAAGGATTAAGGATGCCATCAGCATTTAGTTTACTCATTCTGTTTAAAGCCTTAAACACTTCAAACCCGTCTCCTCGAAAATGGATAGTTTTCAGTCAGAAGAACTGAAGTGTTTCTGGATCAGAGTGTCCTTTTGTGCCCTAGCTAATCTTCTTGCTTTTTTCTGAACCCATTTCAACGGATCTAGATCCTTCCTAAAATGGAGCTTTCATACCTGATGAAGTACTCTAGCTGCTGCCTAACGGTTGATTTATACAACGGAATAATTGTCTCGTGTCCCTGATGGCAAAATTCCTGTGTATCATTACAGAACCTCATTTTATTCCCCATAGTTTTCCTAGCAACGTGTCTGCACTGTTCAGAGAACTTCAGGCCAAATTGTACAATTGTCCCTAGATATTTTTCATTCTCCACTGCCTTCAGTGTGATCTGTTATTTGGTGATTACTGCTATCTATATACAGAACCATGCATTTATCCTTATACCTCAGTTGTCACTTCTTGGCCGCTCTGCCTCAATATCCCTTGATTCATGATATTAACTACCCTGACAATTTTGGTATCATTAACAAACTTAGACATTGAACTTGATATGCCTTCATTAGTATCGTTAATAAACATTGAAAACAATAAGTATCCATTACTGAACTCCCGAGAGACTTCAACAATACCATTAGTCTAGAATGATCAGTACCTATTAATACCCACCTTCCGTTTTCTGTCATTCAGCCATTCCTTTAGCCACAGCAGTAACTTTCCCCTAATGCCACACCGCTCCACTTTCTACAGTAGTTGTTCGTGATTAACAATATATAAAGCTTTACTGATATCTAAGTATATGATGTCAAAATTACTTTTTGCATCCAGTTCCTTTGTTACTGCGTCATGATACTAATCAGATAAGTCCGACAAGGTCTCCCTTTAACAAATAATTCAAATGCTGTAATTGGCATAATGTCATTCCTGTCAGGATGATCATGCATTATTTCTTTAACCAGTGACTCTATTTTCCATGGAACAGAAATCAAGCTTACAGGTCTGTAATTACTCACTTCGCCCTTTCATTCCTCTTTGTGAAAATGTGGGAGACATTTGCACATCTTCAATCTGTATGGACCTTCTCCTTTCCCTGAACTCAAATATGCCCTTATAATGAAGGCCAAACGTTTAGACATCTCTTTTGCTGCTGCTTTTGATATAATTGGACAGATTACGTCCATCCTGAGTTCCTTATTCACTTTTAGCTTCAATTTCTCCTCCACTTTCCTCTCATCGCAAAATCATTTTGCTCCTCATTTATAACTTGGTATACTTTTCTCTTTTTCTACTATCCCTAAACCTAAAACCTTTTTTACACGTGAATATAGTTGCAAAATATTTATTCAGTTTTTCAGCAACCTGAACAGGATCATCAACAGTTATGCCATTCATATCTAGTGGCCCAATGTGGTTCATCTATTTCCGTCTAGTGTTAACCTCAATAAAGAATATTTTCTGCTTCTCTTGTTCTCATTCTTAGCCAAAGATTCGTAATCGACCTTAGCTTACCTAATCCCCTTAGTGACGACGGGATTACAGATTAGTTTGTACTTACTGTAGGTTTCTGTGTCTTCTGATAATTTATAATCACCCCATGCATTTTTTTTTTTCTGCCAATAGTTATCACTTCATCTCTTGACATCCATTTAAGTCTAAATCTCGAACACTATCTTGGTTTAAAAAATTCTAGTTGGTTCTACGATTACGTCCTTGTCTGCTTGGAATTTAGAATTTGCATTTGGTCCCATTGAAAAGGAACTTAAAAAATTTCCTGGCCACTGTTAATCACCTTTATGAAAGCAACGTCCTTTACTGTAGTCAATTGTCCTTTATACCATTTAAATGTCGGTTTTTTTTTTTTTTTGTCAATATAAATGTTTTTATTGCCTCTCTGAGTCTGTTAATATAAAAAAGAAAAAACTTGTTCTCAAATAAGTTTTTGCTCTTATTTTGTCACCCATTGTATATTGAAGCTCCCTGTATTGTTGTTGCATAGTTTTTTGTCTACGTAAACTTAGAAAACAGTGATTAATTAAATGGTTAATGAATTTTAAATAAAATGTAGCAAAAGAGAAATGTTAGATCACACTTGCTCTCCACGATTAACGGAATTTTAATTACTCTAAGTTCATTTTACCAATTCCAGAAAAATTAAATTAGAAAATAGAATAACTGGATGGTTCGAAGTTATGTCCTAAAGCTCTTTTTTAGCTTTATGAAGAAGAAAAACAATTGAAAAAAAAAAAAAAATCCAACCACATGTCGCACGAAAGCCTTTTCCTCAAAATAGTAAAATTTTCGATAGACTCATTAGCCAGATATGTATAAACTACTCTGAAAAAGGAAAAAACAGAGAAATAAGAGTATAAAAAAAGGCAACACACAAAACAATAGTCAACTCTGAATCATGAGTTTTAAGAATAAATAAAGAATTCCTTACTCGACAATTTCTTAGCTTCGAAATTATTCAGAAATCTTCTAATCTTTCTGTCGAAAAGCCGAGGAAGGCATTCAATGGAATGTATTCGGAGTGGTAGGAGCAGATTTACCAATTTTATGAATACAAGAGTTGAGGAATAGTAAGATGCTAGCGGCCCAATTATTTTCTTCTTTAAATCAAAATTTTGGAGAACCATCAGACTTGATTGTTCTCTTAAGGTGCAGAACAAGTGGAAGTATGGGTGTAGATAATTCATAGGTAAAGGCTTAAGCATAAACCCGGGAAGCCCATCTGCAACATGAACAAGAGGTAAATTTGCTGTTTTTCGACTTTTGGAAATCGAGGTTTGTTAATTTGATTATATTAAATTAGATTTATTAATTTGATTACATCAAATTAGATTTATTACTTATATATACGAGCATACACATCTCGTACTGTATAATATAAATGAATAAACAATAGATTTATAGTGTAGATTAAAGTTCTGAGAAATGTGATAACTTATATTTCCTCGCGGTAGTACAGTGCATACAAGTACCATCCTCCCCGCACTGGACTGAAAAGGCCCGGGTTCAAATCCCGTCAATTTTAATGGGCTTTGTTTATTCACAGCATAGCTGAGTTAGTCGGTCATCAGGTTAGGCGATGATTGCTTGATTTTTTTTCCACTCGGAAACAAAGGATTATTTTTGTTCAGCAAGCAGGCAAATTGAACATAGAACAAATGAAATTTTTACAGGCATGATATATATAAAAAATAACTGAACTGTTATTTTTAGGCCACCCGAATAATTAAATTCATCTGCCGTGCCGTGTGTCTTATGTCTGTTAATTGCGTGTGTTCTATGGTCGATTTGTCTGTTTTGCTGGACAAAAAAATCCAAGTTTTTGGGGATAAACATTGCTGTCTATGCCTGAGACCCACTAACTCAGCCAGGGAGTGAAAAAAGCCCATTAAAGTTTCTCGCGTCATCGACGGGATTCGAACCCGAGCCTTTTCCACCCGGGGTGGGGAGTACAAGTAAAGTAAAGTGTATTCGTGTCAAACGGCACCAGGGGTTTTAACCCATCTCCGCGTGGTTTTCTTTGTGGGTGTAACAGAGCACTGTTAAGGCCAGAGATTTAAAAGTGTATGGGATTTGGAAGTATTGTGTTGTGTATCGTTGTTCCTCTGGCCATTTAGCCGCTAGATCCCTGCTGGGACCCAACGTTGCCCACACTCAGCCCTGTGGAGGCAGACCAGGTACACCCAGCATAATTATTTACTCTGGCAGGCCCTGCCACCTAATTTCCTGAGATTTCAGTGGCTAGGGCCTAAAAAAAAATAATAATAACGCGATTTTAAGAGGTGGTTCGCTAATGAGGTTAAGTTTCGGAATTGATGCACGATTTGGCTGTTATAATTTGGAAGTTTAAGTTTTTGTCGTGGGGCGTACACTGTGATGTATAGAGAGAGAGAGAGAGAGAGAGAGAGAGAGAGAGAGAGAGAGAGAGAGAGAGAGAGAGAGAGAGAGAGAGAGAGTGGGGGGGGAAGACTGAAGACTGGAGGGGAAAGACAGAAGTATGGGGCCAATAGAGAAGACGGCCCCAGATATCAGTGCGGCGTGCCATTGCCGCACCAGGAGAAGTAAACGGGGGGACGGCGGGGAGGGAACGGTCCCGGCCCCTCCCCCCGCCAGGATATGGGTGGGGAGGACAGTGACGAAACCACTGTGCTGCCCGCGCAGACGGCATGTGTAAATTTTTCATCCAGCAAACCGACAAAAAAAAAAAAATTAACGCAGTTACAGTCACAGTATACTGGCACCTTATAGCTTTAGTTATTTGACACACACACACACACACACACACACACCTAACCAGATCTTTCTTATCACTTGTGCTATATGAGATAATTGATGTAATTGAATAGGGTGAGTAATTCACATATACATGTGAATTACTCACCCTATACAGCCTTAGCCTTAACACGTCCTTCTTGACAGTAAGGTGGTTTCCATTTGTTACTCATTTGGCGAGGTTCGATTCCAAGGATCTCCTCAATCGGTCTGTAGTTAACCGATCTCAGGCGAAGGAAATAGCGTTTTTCACCTGCACAACATGAAAATCGGTATACGAACATGCGTGTATAGACATAATATGCAATGGAGCAATATGATCTCTAAGTCGCGGGTGCTCCAAATCTAACGAGAACAAGGCTTATCACTTTTTTTTTTTTATGTACTGGGCGCCGCGACTAACTCACAGGAGCGCCGGGGAATATTTTAAATTTTCGAGCGATAAGTTAGTAAGTGATTGTGGCTATTTAAGAATGAAATAAAAATATTTTTTTGATGTACTGGGCGCCGCGACTAACTCACAGGGGCACCGGGGAATATGTTAAATTTTCGAGGGATAAGTTAGTAAGTGATTGTGGCTATTTAAGAATGAAATAAAAATATTATTTTTTTCTTTCAATTTACGTGTATTGTATTATTTTTTCAAACGACTAAGTTGTTTGGACATTACTACTTTAATAAAAGGAACTGTTAGGTATTTCTTTTGGCCTGGGGCACCGTGAAAAAATTACTGAGACACTAAGGGCGCCATGAACCGAGAAAGTTTGGGAACCTCTGTACTAAGGTTTAAATGAAGGACGAGAGTTTACATTTGATTAAGGAAGCGATGATTTTATCCTTACAAGGATAAGTTTTTAGTGTCACCATCTGAGCATGCATAGATTAGGACAAGAAGGTTTTAAACAGTAGTCTGACCGAGGAAAATGGAAATTACACAGATCATTCCATTTAAACTATCATAATGCCAAAATGAGGCTGAGAGTACCCATAAGAGGCGGGGAGGGGCCGGCATTGAAGAAGTAATTATCACCAAGTTATGATCTGATTCTTAGAGGATAGATGATATTAGCAAACAAGTTGTATAAGGTGATTAGTAATCACAAAAGCATTATCGTCTCTACCAGCTGGGTTCGTAGAAAGAAATTAAATCGAAGCTAACTGGAATTACGAACATTAAAATCACCAAGGAAAATTAGTTCGCCATTTAGAACGTTCGTTTGGGGAAAGTCGACTTTCAAAGAAAATCAGAAAGTTCGAGTGGGTATTAAATGGGAGCCCGCTATAGGCAACAAATGAATTGGAGTAAAGAGATCTTGAGTTAAATGAAATCATAAAGGAGCAATTCATGATTAGAATGCCCCTTGTTTTTTTAATCGTGAATTGCCTCCTCTCACTTTCTGCCCTTTTAAGTGGAAGTAATCAAAGTGAGAAATCAGTCTGATAGAACTGGATCCTAGCGTAGTTTGTTGGAAATAAATCTATTTCGATCATTCATCTTGTTCTCCACTGTGACAGTAATGAGTGACAGGTGGTTTCAGATCCAGACTTCTCATTTGATTCGAATCTCTTCGGAGATGGGACAAGTTCTTAAAAGGTTTCTTCAGTCGGGCCAAGTTATCTGATTTCAGTTGAGTGAGTAGGCCTTTCCCCATGAATTATTCCTGGTATTTCATCCCGTACAGCATGCAGTCGATCGTGAACATACACTTGTACGGGCATGATATTCTAAGTGCAGTATGGCCCACGATGATACTACGTAAAACAATGGCATCCTCCATGTTCACACAAAGTGACTGCCGCTACAATTGTACCACCTCTTTAGAATGTGCTATCTTTACAGTCGGATATAAATTTAATTTTTATTACTTGTAAATGGCCTCCAATGAACCCCTGAATAGGGTTGTTTAATTTCGACGACCGTTTAAAATCAATACCTTCGACTAATCGAACGTAAGTCTACCCAATAACTATAGAAGCTCTGTAATCATGACGCTTTCTATAAATATATGCCATCCACTTTTCGAAATCCGTTTTAATCTTCAGTTTTTGATTGGTGCTATACGCAATATGTGACCATGAAACTCCTCTGCATTCAGAAAATTTCTTACGCCACTATCTCTATACCAAAATCCTCAAAACTATAAAAATGAAAATATGATTTAAGCAACGGGAATGCAGCCCACCTATTTTCCGTCAAGTTTGAGATACCAAGAATTATTTCTAAAATCGAATCGTTAGTCATTAAAATAAATTTGTTGACATTTTAATAATTTTCAGGCGAGAGAAAATTCCCCAGAAACTTATAGGAATGCATGCTTAGTAATTTAAGATTTTGAATGAATAAATGTTCGTTTACACTGTGGACGGCCGATTCCAGAAGAGTTTACAACTTCATTGTAACTGTTTTATTGCAGCAGATAGTAAAGCAGCTAACGCGGGGCTATGCACTTTTTGTAGCAAATAGCCTACGGGCAGGATCTCGCAATGTACAAATTTGTGCCCGCGAACATTCATTCTAGGACTACGGCCGGCCCTCGTTGATATTGCAGGGTGAATTCTTTTTCTGTTTCTTATATTTTTTCATGGTCCTCGAAAACTAGTATATTGAGTTATTGAACTAGACAGAATTATGATACACTGAGCCTCCCCCCCCCTTTTGTTTTTCAGCCAAGTTTGGTTGGGGAAGGTTTAGCTCAATAGAAATAAGGACTTGAATGGGGTTGTTGTTGAAATAATTGTACTTTCCTTCTTTTATTTATTTTAGTTTTATTATTATTTTTTTCACGCAAAGATCTTGTTAATGAATTCAGCTGGTTTCTTGGGTGCCTTCAATTCTATATTTATGGAAATTGAATGGGGGAAGATTCTAACCACTCCTACCTATGTTTCTAGTTAGCATTTGTTGGGGAAAAAAATGCGATGCTATGTATTGTTTCCAGGTAAAAAAATAATAATAATAATAACACTTCATAAAGGCACTTATAAAATAAATCAAACCGATGAATTGGCGAAAAATCTTTTCAACTAACCTTTGCGAATACAAAATGGAAATAAAAGTTCCAGTGTACATATGACTTTTATCGCTTTCAACCATTTCACTAGAAGAGATTGAAAGGCTGGAAAGTAAATTTATTCACTTAACAAGAATTACGAACTGAATCTCCTAATTAATAGGAAACTGCTTAAAATTATGGTTTGGCAGTAATATTAAAAACTGTTGTGAAGTGGAGCTACTGTTTCTTTTCGTGCCTATTAGACTATCCGTCAACTGTACCGAGATTTACCAATTTTAGGTAAATGGCACACGAACATACAATTACTAGTTTGTTGGTTACTTTGTACATCGAGAACATTTGCCTATCCCTTTGCATTTCTCCCTCTGGAGTTTATCAAGAGCCTATCGTTCTAAAGCGATCAATGCTTGTCAAGAGATTTACACATAAAAGATAGCCACTTCAGCATGAAAAGCGTCCAAAAGGCCGCCACAAAGCTACAAGGGAGAGCTACAGGGTTTGGTGAATGAAGTTGACTTCCCTGTTTGATGCAGTAGTCCTCCTCGGGTCTCTGGAAGTCACTTTGTGGCACACAGAACTCTCCGTTATTGTCAACCGCGCACTATAAATCAACCAGTTTCCCGAACTGTACTGGGGCGTTTTACTTGTTAGCTGGTGACAATGTCCTGCTCGCGCTACTCTTCGTCCCGTGCCCGGAGGACCCAGCAAGCGTTTGTTATCCATTGTGCTTTAACTTCCTTCCCTATGTCACACATCGTCAAAGCGCCACGGGGGGTTTAGGGCTTCAAGCACACGTCGTTACTCTGTTAAAAGAGAGGTGGTTATTGGGTGGGGAATGTCGAGTTTTCCTCGTGGCTTTTAGAAGCCATACAGGCCAGCCGTTCATAGGGTTGGGTAGCTATGAATGCGCGCGGTCCAGCCGTTTGCTAGACAAAGATTTAAGTAGCAGCGTTACCTCTGCAAGTGGCCAGGCGTATGATAGGGAATAAAGTACTGTCAAATGGAGTAGATGAGCAAAACAGACCTTGAAAGAACTTAGAAAAACGCTAGGTGGCGCTGGCGGAGCAACTAAAGATGGACAGATGGCTGTATGAAGTGTTCACTGAATTCTCATAATTCCTGACGGAGTTTTAAATCTAGTGCTGGTTCCGAGGATGTCGGAACCGACTGTACTTATAATTTATTTATACAATAGTAAAAGCAAAATTGCTAGGTTTCTTTTACTGTAAGGAAGTTAGGCACAATATGGCCTTAGCAGCCCTTGTGCCATTAAACAACATATCAACCAACCAACCACTGTAAGGAAGTCGGGACTAATTAACAATTTATCCTACTGACAGTCTGCCGTCTCAGGGAAAAGCGTATAAATAAAATAAAATTTAAGAACTATTGGGATGAAAATACATGTAAAACGTTATAAGTTTTTTTTTATATATATGCAAAAAATGCGATGGTGAGCATTACTGAGCCTTATTGAGTATTACAGCTCTGGTTCATACTAAGCTTTTTTTTAAAAAAATGCAATCGTATTTTACAAATAATTTTGCATTAATATCCAATCCAAAAATAAAAATGTTGGTAGGTCAGAGATATTTGCGTGCCTTATCTGTGATTTAGGTGGAGAAAGACTATGTTAAACCTAACTTCCTCTTCATTGGTGACCATAGGGCAGTGCAGCTTTTTGCTTCTCTTAAATAAGGAGAATTTATTATTCAGTTTATAAGAACGATTGCTTTCTCCATGGAACCTATAACTCTTAACTCTTCAGTATCGTTAAAGATTTAATAAATGGGGGGGGGGTAGTTGAATTATTTACATTTTTCAAATTTGCCTAAGCAGCTAAGGCCCAGTAGATGGCAGCGTATAATGTTGGAACGTGTTTGTATTCTAAAGGTCGGTTTGTTAAAATGAAACACATGCAATCTTCTCCCGAGGCTAACTAACTTTGTGTGGGGAAACATCTACTCTCCCGACGAGAAGATAATGAATACGGAAATGTATTATAGAATAATGTTTGGTAATATTAAGGTACCAATCTTTTATAAGGAATGCTGGCCGTAACTTGAATTTCACTTCTAGCGAGAAGCTTCTTAAGCGGTTCGAATGTCCTGTGCATTTACCGGCCTTTAACGTCTATTCCGCTTTATAAGCGGAATAGCTGAAGATAAACGTTTGTCTTCAGTGATCCTAGTAACACCTAGCTCCACTATATGGTTTCATCTTTATGTACCCTGTTGCATTATCCTTTCAAAGATATACTTAAGCTGCTCTCAGAAAAAGTACTGGTTAAATGGCACAGAAAAATTACTGGTTAAATGGCAAGGTGAGGTGCCATTTATATACAGAAGCCAACCAATAGATAACCTCAAAAATGTATTTTGTACCTTAAACACAAGAGTTATTCTACAGACTTTAGTCTGTAGAATAACTCTTGTGTTTCTGATTGTTATGAGACTAATAATGTTTAAAAATGGGCTTTCGTCACTTTACAGTGATTATAATGGTGCTTCAAATATATGTGAAAAAAAAAATGTTCAAAATAAGAAAAAACAAAAGTAGTCATTTAAAAACATGTGTACGATTCTTAACAGCTATCGAGCTATTGCTATATGAATTTTATAAAACTGCTTTGTGGAGTTTTGAATGATGTTAATAAGCAAATATGGGTAGGTTCTTAGTATGAATAAACATATTACTGGGTGCTTGTCTGTTTATTCTTATTTATTTTTTATTTTTTTATTTTTTTATCATTAAACTCCATAGGTATTTTTTTTTTTTTTTTAATTCGAACAGCATAGCTCCTTGAATGTTCACAATCGGACACATGACTTCATTTATTTTTTTTTATTTCCCCCCTTATTTTTTGGTCCTAGAATCCATCTCATATTTTTGCGCATACTTTTGAAACACTGTATAACGAGTAGACGTTTTCTTGGTATACGCTTCAAAGTCTATATTATAATCTCGAATCTCAGACTGCAAGAAAACTTTCCCTGGACCAATTTTTCCCTGGCCAATTTGTAAAATAACCAATTAGCACACATTGCTTAATTTTCACACATTATCTTCTGTTTATACTGCGGCACAACTACTAGGTTAGAAGAGTTTACGATTAATCATTTATACAATGAATAACATGGTATTTAGCAGTCGTGTGTGGGCTTGAACTATGGTCCACTCAAACATTCTCGGATCATATACTGTAGTAAACTCAATGCATAAAGAAGCCTTCCAGAATTACTGTATTAGAGGTTTCCACTGCCCTTGTTTATCTGTCGCACTGGGTATTACTAGATTAGCAAACAGTTTCGTACCCAAATAACTTGCAAATCCATGATTCATAAATCTAATTATTCACAGTTATGCAGGTATAATGTGCTGCCGTGTAATTATCTTAGTCAGTTCCAGACACTTGGAATTTCATGTGCACGGTCATACACGCTAGCAGTTGAGTACATGACACCTGTTAAAAGTTCTAGCCATTGAAGCTAGTGTAATACTTGGACCAGTTCACCCCTTGGCGAAGCCAGTACTTTTGTTGATGGTTTTTTGAAACTGTCCACTATAGTTCGGATTCTTTTCTCGCAGTATCATATGTACTCGTAAATAATTATTATTTCAGACGTCTGTCACTTCTCATCTCAAAGCTTCTGTCCCCTATAAAGGTATTCTTCCTACCTTCTTTTTCCAGAAACCCAGTATTTTTTTAAATTCTTGTTGTAAGCATAATCTGCAACTATTCTTCACGGGGGATTGTTATCATTATATAAGCAGACTCATGTTATTCTCGTTGGAGGGGGGAACGATATAACTTATTCAAATGGCAATCGTCCCACTATAATACTGAACCGTATCGCGAAAATCTACGAAACATTAAAGTATATTAGTGCTCACCTTCATCCTTTTATAAGTGTCACTGACACAGTTTTCTTTCTTTAAAAAAAAACAAAAAAAAAAAAAAAACCCGGTTATTTCGCTTTAGTTACATATTTCATACGATGAAGTCTATAAAAACAGATTGCTTCCTCTATCTCAGGCATTTGACGCTCTTCATTCTGATATGCTCCTCTTTTTACGGAATCGGTTTAAGCAGCTGCTTAGCAATCGACCTTTTGTATGCGTTGCCGTTAAAAGTGAAGTTTCAGTACCTTCTGATCACTTTTCTGTCTATTCTTTCCTTGTATTTCTAAACGATTTGTTATCCATGTTCCGGTCAACCGATACTTAGTGACAAATATTTGTGGATGATCTGAAACTATTAAGCTATTGATTCATCCTCTAACAGCGCAGAATTTCAACCTTGTTTAGTCTCTCTCTGACAATGAAAATGATCACCAGTTTTTCCATCAATAAATCAAATATCAATAAGGGCTTAAGGAGTTTCACCACTTCGATTTTCACCACTAAGACATGATATCTCCATAGTCTTAGTGGTCTCCATAGTCTTCAGCGTATTCAAATGGAATATAATAGTTTTTTTTTTTTTTTTAGTTTTTTTATTCTATAATCGTTTCATCCGCTATGACCTAGCTGTGAATATCTGACATCGTTTTAGACTTTCTTTTTAGCGTCTTAGAAAATTATGTAGTACCTTATTTACAATGTCATCACTTTTAATATATCGTTTCCACTACAGAGAATAATGAGTTCGAACCCAGGATCTCTGACGTGTGCGCTTCCAATCTAGTTCTCGAAAGGTTTAGATAATATCCAGGATGGAGCAGGGAAAGGAGATTTTAAAAACCAGTTTTCTAGGTACCGGTGTGATGGGGAGGATTGCATCACCACTTGTACACATTAAGTAACCATCGAACAGTGGAATGGTGCCGAACGTACTTTCACTGTCAAGACATCTCATAAAAACGACAGTTGTGAGGTCTTTCGACGTTTATTTCTCGTTCACATTAAGCTTAAGCGGCAAGATTCTGTACCATCAGCTCGTGCCCATTAAAATATGAGTACACCAGAAAACATCGCAGTTGTCAGGACCGCTCTCATACGATGTCCAGAGCGCTTTGGACTGTCATTGAACCTGCCCAGTGGAAGTTTACGACGAATATTGAACAAGGACTTAAATTTCCATCCTTACAAGGTTTAAGTACTGTACTGCAAGAATTAAAACCTTGTGATCTCCTTACCCTTAAAAGTTTTTCATCAAGAATTGCTAACTCAAATGGATCATGATGAAAGCTTTATTCACAATCTATGGATGTCTAATGAAGCTCACTTTCATCTTCAAGGTTTTTTGAAGAAACAAAATTTTGTTATTGGTCGGAAGGAAACAGTGACTGGGTAATAGTGTGGTGTTCAATTTCACCTCACTGCATTATCGGCATTTTTTTTTTTTTTTTAAGATGGTAATGGAAGGGTACCAACTGGGACGTCAGGTCGCTATGCTAACATGATCACAACTTTTTTGATTGATGAACTAGTTATCTAGGTTTTCCCAAGTTAATAAGGCCAGGTAGTTTCAACAAGACTTTATTTATGGGGACACTTGAAAAGAGGGTGTAATCTCATCGTCCACACAATATTGAAGAGCAGAAAGAAAAAATTCGTAAAGAAATTGTGAATTCGTTTGGAGGCCACCACGTCATGGGGAAACATGAGTGGAAGATTAGAAGAATGCCTCCGCAGAGACAGAGGTCACCTCGAGGATATCATCGTCAAAAAATTAACGGCATGCTGTGTATTTTAAGATGATATGTTTGTAATTTGGCAAATACAAATTCTTTATTTAATTATTCAATTTTTAAAAGGTTTGAAGGAATACATTGTTAGGCGCGTTTCCCCGGTTGCCTTATACGCTTCAGTCATATGGTCTCCAGCTCCTGAAACGTACATTAAAACCTTCCTAAACATAGAATATTGGATACTCAGGCGGCTAAACAAGATTTTCCAATTCCTTTTCACTGTTTCCAGAGGCATTTTGTATGCAAATATGGAGTGGACACAGTGGATGTTTATTGTCATTTGGACAAATATTCATATACTGGCCAAGCTATTGACAGGAAGATATGATGCGCCGGTACTTACAAGCATCATGTCGCACCCACGAAGTCAGAGGCACTCGTGCAGCCTGCAAATTAAACCACTTCGTTCTAATCTAAACTCTTTAAAGTTTAAACAGCATGTTCTCATTAAATACCATAGAAACCCTAAACCAGTTTCAGGTTAACTGTGAAAAACTGTGCTCCAATGAGGCCTACAGGAAGACTATCTACCAACAACTGGATTGCAACGCTACTAGCTGGAACCCATAGTCTTTTAGTACTCTGAGTTATGCTGTCATCACAAAATTCGGGTACGAAGTTAATAAATTTTAGTGTTGCGAATGCTCTTCTACGAAGACATCCAGAAATGAAGAACAAAATTTTATGAAAATTAAATACATAAATAAAATCGTCAGTGTCCCTGCCTCATCCTGTAAAAAGATGATTTAAATAATAGTTATAGCATTTAAAGAGATTTATTTCATTTAATAATTCTTCAACGCCTGGCTAACAATGTTTTGTAGTCAGTTTTTAAACTGTTCACTTGAAGCCGAGAGTTTCACATCTTTACAAGGTCAAGTAGGGCCTCAATAATTGTTTACATATATAGAACATTAATAAAGAAAATCTCTTTCTGTAACTATTCACAAATTACTTAATTCAATTTAGGTTTTCGATTCTTCCCAGTAAACAATCTGACCCTTCCCCATTATTATTTAATAAAGTACTCCAATTATTATTATTTTTTACGAAATAACCTGCCAAGAGGTATTCGTGCAACGCCCCCCCCCCCATAACGTATCGCAACGTCCTATCTGACCTTTCTCCACATTGCATGATTTATTTTTTGAATGGCCCATATCTACGAATTAGCTGATACATTGAATGTCAGCGTTTTCATAGTGAGTTCCCGCTCCATCCCTCACTACAAGCTTAAATTCAAGGCTTTTGTTCTCAATGGTTATTTTGACTAACTTAAAGAAAATAACTATAACTCTCTTCTTGAAATGGATCTTTTGTAACATTTTCGGGGAGGTGATGAGTTTCTGCGCAGTATGTAAAGCTTTGGGATCGTTCTGGTCCTATAACTGTTAGCATTTTAAAGAAAACTGAAAGAATATATAGAGCCTTTACAGTATTGTACTTTTGGGGGGGATGAGGCAAAGTAAGCCTAGTATTAGAACAAAAACGTGGAGTATTCTGATTAAACGAATTTATTGAGTTATTACGTTGCACTGCACCTGCGTTCCTCAAAACTGTTGATACAATTGTAAAACTTAGATTTGAAATCTTAGAACATCTTCCGTTATATCCTGATGTAACTCCTTAAGAATTTCTAGTAAGGGCGGTAATTGAGGAAGCGGTGCAAACCAGGTAAGTCATGCTAGAGTTCTTGCAGGGAATTAAATGCTTGTACAACGTTGGAAAGAATAGGAATTCATTGAAAGGTAATGAAAAGTAATATATTTCTTATGTTAATGCATTGTGTTTTTATAACCACCATTCTTTTCTTACGGACTTCACTACCTTCATGCAGATGATCAATTTCTGCTGCTTGCCTATTGTGCAGGTTTTCCCCGTGGGTGCTGTTCTTCGGAATTAGTATCCGCAGTGCTATCCCATATTCTATACCAGTCTCAGTGTTTTCGAGCTTCAGCTAGCTGACCTCCATTCATAAGTTAAACTCAACTCTCCGAACTAACTCTTCACCTTCTTCATTTATTCCTTCTGCTTCTGCGCTTTGGAACAGGCGCCTCCGTAGCCAGGTGGGCAGGAGCAGCAGTGCGTAGCACACGCTTCTTGATTAGACCGGGGTTCGAGCCCGTCACCACCAAATACGGAGGATGCGGAAAGGTCAGGGAATGACCACTGCATATCCCGGAGCAATATGGCCTTAGTTGCTAATGCTCCTAAAAACCAAATAACAAACAAACAAACAAACTAACAAGCTTTGGAACAACCTTCCTTCATATGCACAGCATCCCCTTTAAAACTCCAGTCAAGATCATTGTCAACAAGTACCTTCTTACTTCAACCCATTAAAATCATTAAAGCCATTAAAATACTATATAGGTTTTAGTAACCTTTCGCTTTCGGAATACCATAAGGATTAAAGACAAAAGAATTAACTTCGTGCACTAGCGTGTGTGTGTGTGTGTGTGGAGTATACCTGAAGAATCAAATGTAATATATAACAAGTATTACTTCTTAATATCTCCCTTAAGATCTGGGATAAGGCTTCTACACTGCCATCTATCTACCAGCAACTCTTTGCATCACAGACTGCAGTATTCTGACTTTCTGCCGGTCTATACAGATGGCTCAAAGTTAGAATGTTATGTGGGATCTGCTGTTGTGTTTCCTTACAAAACGTTATCCAATAAGATCCCCCAAGAAACTAACATTTACACTGCGGAGATGCGTGCAATAGAAACAGCCCTAGATCACATTAAAAATAGCAACTACCAAAGGTATATGATTTATTGTGATTCATTGAGCGTGTTACAGGTCTCTAGTATCGGTGAGGTGTAACCCTCATCCGATCCTGTCCCGGATTCGGCAGATTCTTTTTTCTCTAGCGGAATTTGAATTTGGTATTCGCTTTTGCTGGATCCCAAGCCACATTGGGATCCAGGGAAATGAATTAGCTGATACCGCTTCCAAATCAGTCATTTCCTGGATAATCATTGCCTATCAGTCCCCTATACAGACTACAAGCAAATAATACGCTATAGATTACATTCCCAACGGCAAAATTCTTGGCACAAACAGACTTTAAATAAACTACATCACATAAAGCCTGTAATCACGCAATGGCAGTCCAGTCTACGCAGGGTTCGAAGAGAGGAAGTTGTTCTTGCTCGGCTCCGCATAGGTCATAGTCATCTAACGCATTCCTACTTGCTGAGGGCGGGTGACCCACCTATGTGTGAGATGTGTAACGCTATTTTAACCATCACTTATCTTTTTATAGAATGCCCTGTTTTTATAGAAGCACGACGCTTGTGTTTTACCACTTTTAATAATCTGACTGAACCATTTACACTCAGTCAGATTTTAGGTGACAGAGACAACATGTCTGACGTTTTTAACTTTTTTGCATTCTATTAATTTATATATGAAGATCTACGTTTTATATTTGATATGTTTTTACTTTACTTTATACCTTTTTTTACACAATGGTTAATTGCTTGACGTGGCTACTAAAATGTTTAGTATCCCTTTAAATTTGATTTGGTGCGCATTATGGCTTACTGCCAATGCGCCATTAAAAACCAGATCAAACAAACTTCTTAATATTAGAACGCTTTTTAATATTAATACTTTTAATTTTGAATTTATATAAATGAAATCTTTATTGTACGGTTTATCAAAATTTTATATAAATTTATATAAAAACAGTTCTATACAAAACGCTGTGAGAAGACACTGACTTTGAAGGGAGTAAGTAGCCTTCAGTTTCTAAGTTGTATCGAATTCTATAATAAAAAAACATTCAAAGGGAATGATTTCTTTTGAAGGTTATGGAGACGTCTATAGATGTCTCCATAACCTTCAAATTAACCTGACAGTGCTTATAGGTACTTTAGCAACGAGTTGTCTCGCATTGCTCTACTAAGAAGAATGCGATGAGTGGTCAGATAAAGTGTAACTATGCTGGAGTAGGGGCGATTGCTCGAAACACTTACGTAATAGTGAACAGTTACAATGTGAACAGGGGGAGTTCAGAAAGCACAAACTCGTCTTTTTATGATGAGTTATACTTTCACAACAAGTAGCGACTGTGTTGAACTATTCAGGAGCCGACCGGGCTATCCAAGTGGGTAAAGTGCCTGCCTGGCAACCCAAAGGTCGCGGGTTCGAATCCCGCCTCGGGCTTGGATCAAAGTACTGCAAAAACCTTGGGAGGTGCATTATGGCCACAGAAGCCGATGCGCCAACAACTACCAAAAAAAAAAAAAAAAAAAAAAAAAAAAAAACTATTCAGAATGGAGTGGGGTGGTTAGATAAAATGTTACGATTCCAGATGAATTGGAATTCTTATGAAACTTTTTAATCAAATTTAAATTTACAGAAGTTCCCGAAAGATGGCAGTTAAAGTATATTATTGGGACATTTACATGTCCCAATAATATACTTTAACCCGGATAAATCCCAGATTATTTTATTACTTGTGAAGCAATAAACTTAGGGCAGTTGAACAATGAAAAAGAATTGGGAGTAATTATACAATATTAATAAACAGGCTGGTAGAAGAACAGGTGGTGTTTTATCAATGATGTACAGGAATTTTTCTAGTAAGGATAAAAATGTAATTAGTCCACTGTATAAAGCCCTGGTTAGGTCACATTTTGAATAATGTATACAGGTTTATAAGGAAGACAGGAAAACTGTAAAAAAGGTACAACGAAGAGCAACACAGTTTGTTAGTTATTGGTATAGACTGGGTGTAAAAAACTTGTTTATACACAGGCACGATCACCATGTCAGCGGAGTTTACAATAAATAAATCATGAATACAATGGTAAAGCGTATTTGGCAGTCACGGGCTTCAGCTCCGGCCCACTCAAAGGGCGTGTGCTACTGCCCTCTCGCTCCTGACCACTCGGCCACGTCAGACCTTCTTTTAACGAATGGGGTAATTAACCCCTTGGAATAAATTATCATCTAATTCTGTAGAACTGGAGAGCTTATATAAGTGTGAGGTAGGATTGGCAAGATACTTGGATAGAACCAGCTGATCCTGAATTAGTGTGACTACTAGCATGGTGATCAAGAAGGTCGCACCGCCAAATCGTTAACGATATATCATCGGTCGTACGTGCTATTGCGGCATTGCGTTGTCTTTGTGATAACGCAAGGCCTCATATAGGAGTGTGCATCGCGAAGTAGTATTCACTTCTTGCGCATATTACATTGCGATGTAATATGCGCAAGAAGAACGTAATGACAGTCCAGAAAGCAGCGCCCATTACCTTCCCTTCCCAGCTGCCAGCATAGTCTTAAGCTTCTCCGTGTTTCGAGTACACCAATGCGCGTTTGTATAACCGCCATTCACCCATCTATTGCTAAAAACTTAGTCGTTAATTTAAATAAAAGAAAATGTTTTGTTTATACTCCGACTCAGCCATCTAGTTATTGGGCAAGAATATTATCATGAATTGTGTTTAACAGTCACTTGGGCCCAAACCGTAATACTGTACACTCAAATCCGCGTGCTAATGCAGTCTGACTTGACTACTCGAATATGTCGGTTCTATTTTTTGAGCAGTTGATATGTAACAACTTTATCGACTTCTCCTCGTATAGATGCTGTATATTTTAATTACTGTGATATTTTTATAATCATTTCTAAAGTTTAGGTGGTCTAGAATTAATCGGAAAAATTCTTTTCACTTCATTCCGTTAAATTACTTGTAAATTAAATTAAATTATAGTTTTAAGGTACTCACGCAATGTTCATTTGCTTTAGCTTTTAATTTATGGTTCGCCGTTTCTTATCTCGGCGTATTGTTCAGGGTTGCAATACTATAAGATAACATCACAACAGACAGAAAAAGTAGCGAATAAAACATATCAGAGAGTCTTGTCTTAGCTTTAAGTAGACGTCTATAATTATATAGTGCCACCCTCTTTTACTGTATCCATACTGATTTTAGCTCATAAGTGCAGATAGCGCATATATCTCTGGCTTAATGCAAGCTGGAGTTGCAACGTAGAGGATCCTTTGCCTGTTAAGTTACCACGAGGCCAATTCCGAACTAATTGCACTCGAGAAAGAAAGATATTATTCAATTTACCCATTTATTCCACCGTAAAATTCTTCTGATAGTCGTTTGAGTAACGTAAACTTCGTGAATATAGTTTGATACGCGCTATTGAACTACTGTATACAGCTGAAAGAAATAAAAAAAAGGAAAAGAAAAGATAAGCATTTCTGAATTTAAACTGTATTCTTTCGTTTCCCTTTCGTTGTAGGTTGATCAGCACTGTAGAAACATTGCTGAGACACGACACAAAAAAGAAGGGCTGTTCATAGTCCACTGATTTTCCATCATAGATTATTATGACTGCTGTCTACTCAGTGCACATGGTCCGGCCCATAAAACTACTCCATTTTACAGCTGACTGACTGAGATATAACTATTTCAAGATGTTTTGAAATTTTAACTAGAATCTAGGACACTCTCTTCTCCAATATCTTATCCCCCCTCTCTTCTGTCTCCACGTAAAAAAATAGCCGCGGTTTAAAACAAGAAACGACTCAGGTCTCCCAACGTTGGACATTAGGGATAAGCTATGTGCTTACACATCGAAATTTTATTGTCAAATGGCAGTCGCTCGATTTATCTTCTAGGTCATTCTTATTGCTGGACAGACTATCGTCAGGAGCTGTAAGATGATGAGTCGCTTTTGGCTTCCCTTTTTCCGTACGCATGAAACCGGTTGGTATCGTGAAGCCTTCGCACTGGTGGAGCAGTGATCTTTGGCTGGCTGGCTGGCAAATATTTCAGGGAAACTATTGTACTGGCTCAAGTGAAGGTAACCCAGACTTCCACCCGTTTTGATATCACCTGTGATATTAAGTCCCTGTTGGTAAACATTATTGTTACATATGATATAGTAAATAATAAAACAACTATCTTTGATATAAATCATTGTTTTATTTTGCCGAAAGCGGCGATATCAAATATAACTTTTTTTTTTTTTTTTTTTTGTCGTCAGAGTAGCTGAGTCAGTCGGTCTCGGGCAAGGGTTGTACTTTTTTATTATTATTTTATTATTTTTATACACGCAGTTACCCACCAATACACTACCTCGCAGCATTAATTGCTTTGGCGCTTAAACACACGCCTAACGTAACGATTACGTTGTATGAAATATTAGGAATTTAGTTTATAAATATATGTGAAAAAAAAAAAAAAAAGTTAAATAAAATTGCCCGACAGAAAACGGCCAGTTATTTTTGAATCGGGGATGTTTCTGTTGGGACATCCGAGTTTACGATGTTTGCCACTCATCAAATATTGGCGCGTGCATGAAGTGTAATAGAGAGTACCGGCAGAGTGGATGGTCCGCCTTTAGTGACCGTGACAATAAGGGTAATGAAGAGCTTACCAAGTTGGCCAGTTAGTTGGCTAGCTTCTCTCACGCGAGGAATATTGCCTCTAGTGAGTGCTTTTAACAACCTGTTCCTGCTTCGCTTCGAAACTAAGGCAACGGCTCGCCTCTTGATGGGTGTAAACGGGGTAACCGGGGGAAACTGAGATTGTGAAGCGAGAGGAAGGGGGGATATCACGAAAGAACGTGCCTGGTCTGTGGTCAGTGCATGGGACAATGCCCCCTCCAGCCTTCTGTAGTGAAATGAAGCCCGCTATCAAACACGATCTTTGCTTGGCAGTTTCCTTACCAACTAAATGTACCTGTATTGCTGTTTACTATCTTATCGACTGCTAGTCATTCACGATTCCGAAAGAAAGGGCCGTCCTTTAAGAAATGCGGCCTCGCGCGCGTGTGTGTGTGTAGTTAGTTGATGCTGTCGGACTATAGTTCCTTAAGCATTTAGCTGGGAAGTACCGATGGAAGCAAAAGAAATATTCACGGAGCATGCAGAGCCAACCCTTCTCTTCCCCACTGCAGTCCTTTGTTTGCTCCATTTGCTAGTAATCGATACGTTAAAATATATCCTAACATCTCAATTGGATTTGGTTTCCATGGCAACAGTATGAAGGAACTTTTTTTTTCTTTTTTTTTTTTTTTTTTTTTTTTGTCTTTTTTCCATTTTTACTTTAATCCAGCAAAACGTACTTATCACAATTGGTTTTTATTTAACAAAAGTTGCTGTTTCACCCTACTGAACAAGTGTAGATTGGCTTCACATGCTATTATGAATGCATGGGGATATGTTGGCTATTTAAAATTTTGCTGCGAGGCAACTAATACTGGAAGGCACCAGAATATCGTATCTGTAAATTGTGTATTTTATGCTCCTTGATGATGGTTTTACCCCCATATAGACGATTTTGAAAATCAGGCATTTTCCAGGGGTTAGTATGAAAGAATAGTTCTGCGGGTGTTCGAATCTGCATGATATCACAGAATATGGTAAGGTTTTTGTACTCTATACACTGTGGTCGTCTAAGAGTACAAACAGAAAAAATGAATCCATTTAACTACGTGGTAGCTGCGAGGTAAAACTCGATGTATGAGGGATGTACAACACAAAGTAACATAATACACCTTATACAATATATTTCATACCTTGTAGGATCCATTATAAAAAGAGATGTTATACGCCAAACTTCAGTCGATTGACTAGGGTCCTTGTGAAATTAACCGATTGAGGATGCGAACCGAATCTCCAATCTGTTAATCCTCAATGTTTTATATGCACATCAAAAGGCATTCGCATCTTCCAAATGGGTGGGGATATCGTTTTCAACAAAACCGAAAGCAATTTTCTTAAAGAAACTGCATGCCCTCAAAATATAGATCACCGAGGTCTCAGAATTTATTAAGTGCAAGAGGAAATAGAAGCTCTTCATCAAATAGAATCGGAAGTTGAGCTAATCGAGCCATTGCCAAACAATACGAAAGAGATAAAGTACCCTCCGTCTTTGGTGTCAGATTAAACCACTAGAAAAGATTTAGAATTTCGTTAAAAAAAAAGTTGTTTTAATAAAAATTTCTTATAATATTTCACATGCTTTGGCTGGTTACTTTAGTTGGTCCATATCCCAATAGCAGCATGACCGAGTTAGTTCTCGAACTATGGTCCAACGGATTTTCCTTCGGAAAATAGGCGTTTCCGTCCGTCCGCCAAGTATAAACCTGATCACAGAATACAAGCAGATTACAGATACAATATCAGGATCAAAAATTTTGGTTATATTGAAGCAAAAGCCAAAACATCCACATTAGCACGTTGGGTTATGTTTCGCCAGATTGCTTCTTTGATAATACGTCTTTCCATAGAACCCACGAAGTTTATCAAGAGGAATACTGTCCCAGGTAGTCAGCAAACTATTATGCAGTTGTCAAATTCTCAATCGGATTAAGGTCTGAGAATTGCGCTAGCAAGAGCAAATGTGAAAGTTCCCGTTGTGTTTCTGAATCCGTTCAAGTTCACATTTGTCACGATGAATAGTTATCGTCATGGAAGTCCCCATCTCTGTCTGGTAGAAGTGCGACATTGCCGGATGCACTTGATTGGTAATGATGATGCTAAGGTAAACTGCCTTGTTCACAGATCAGCAGACCACGTTTCCATGAAAAATTCACCTATCACTAGCAGCAGCAGCCTGTGCTGTTAGTTCACACAAGGCAGGGTGCGGTTCATGCTTCATCAGTTCATCCCATACGTGAACTGTTCATCACTTCGGAATAGTGTAAAGTGAAAAATCACATAATCTCTCTTCAGTCGCCCTGAGCTCACTTTTCACTTTTACGCCTTTGTAGCCTTTTTTTTTTTTTTTTTTTTTTTTTTTTACTCCCTCTCGGTTCACTTCCGATGTAAACGGCATGGGGGGGATCCATTGTCCAAAATTCTTCGCTTGTTAAGAGTGCCGATGGGCTGCGAAGTTTCTCTAATTAAAGGCATCAGTCAGTGGTACTCTTATTTCATGATTTATACCTAAGAATTTGTTCCAAATGCCATGTACTCGTTCTGTCACTATAAGCTTGCGACTACACCTGCTTATGTTGGTAACAGTATTTTCTGTATTTATACATTCTTAGAATACTCGAATAATAGTTAATGGAATAGCTGACACCTCCTGTACTACAACATCTAGGCGCCTTCGTAGCCAGGTGGGAAGGAGCAGCAGTGCGTAGCACACGCTTCTTGATTGGACCGGGGTTCGAGCCCGTCACCACCAAATACGGAGGATGCGGAAAGGTCAGGGAATGACCACCCCATATTCCCCCGGAGCAATATGGCCTTAGTTGCTAATGCTCCTAAAAACCAAATAACAAACTGACAAACAAACTACAACATCTGCTAAGGTGCGCACCGATGATATTAGCTTTTGAAGCTAGAATATGCTATTGGTTAACTGCTTCCCGACATATGTTTTCTTGCTCCCTTCTTTAAAAGTATATCTGTACTTGCCGTTTTTGAGCATGTTGGACAGTGGATTGCGTTCTAGACAGAACCACAGTGGGCTCAGGACATCTCGCTGGAAGATTGCACTTTTGATGAGGATGGGTCTGGTCGTGGTGTTCCACGGTTACTTCTTCAACAATGGATTCGCCATGGTTGCTTTTAGGAAGTGTATCAGTGTGGGGTTGATTTGCAGATATTCAGTGTCTCTATAAGCCAGCTGTTGAGCACGGAATCGAAGGCCTTGCGGTAGTCGAAGTAGGCCGTGTATAGGTCGTAGTGCTTCTTGTAGGCCTGGTTCATGACTGTAGCGTCAATAGCCAATTATTCCTCGCATTCTTTACTAATATGCTTACATCCCTTCTGCTGCTGGGCCACGATGTTCTGGCTCTTCAAATCATCTGATATCTTCTTGCTTATGCTGCTAGTCAGGATCTTTTACATTGTCGGGGGACATGTGATCGGTCTGTACTTAACTGGGTTTGTGGTTTCTTTGTCCTTAGCTTTCAGATAGCTGATTCCTTGAATTCGAGACTCTGGGATTGTGTCACAGTGCCTTATTTTACATCCCAAAAAAAAAAAAAAAACCACTCAAACTATTATATTAGGGCCACCCATTATTTCTAATACATTTATATCCACCCATATATGTATTTTGTCTGTAAATTTCATGTGTTCTCTGGTCAATTTGCCTGTTTTGTTGGACGAAAAACCCTCAGTTTCTGGGGGGGGGGGGAACCTTGCTATATACGCTTGAGACCGACTTACTCAGCCATGGAGTGAAAAAAACCTATTAAAGTTCCTCGCGTGATCGACGGGATTCGAACCCGGGCCTTTTCCACCAGGTGTTGGGGGAGAACGGTGATGAATCACTGTGCTACCGCGCAGAGTGCCTTATCAGCTAGGTGAACTGCTCTGTAATGTACCTGTGTATGCAGCTGAAATTATTATTATTATCATCAGTTTATTCAACAAACACCCCTGTACAGAATTATCTAGAAGGGTGGCTCGTACATACATCCAACTAAACTTATTAGAGTGTAACATGGAATAAAATATCAGCAAATAAGATAAATAAATATAGAGGAAAAATTACATCGATACAGAAATCATACATTCATAGAAAAATTACAAAACATTATACATAGTGTAAATGACGATGTAGATTCTTCTATCAATTGATTCTGATGTTCATTCTCTGAACAAAAAGGAACACCCTCAGTCCTAATAAGAGTCTTTTGGAGACGCTATAAATCGTTCATTTAAGATTTCATGAGTTCGAGGGCACTTGAAGTCTTTCTTGAATTACGTTCTTCATCATATTTCTAGTTTCGTATACAGATCCGCTGCAATGTGTTTCCTGTAGGTTTTCTCATGGCAGTACCTGTCCGGGTTTATTTTGAAGTCTCTAAAGAGCTCCAGAGTATTGGCAGGAAACATCCGCCTTAATCCCTCCGTGTTATTGAGAGCGCTTCGAAGATTATGAGGGTTGTGGAAGCGGGCTCCAGGGCGGGGCCTTACTAAAAGATTTTCAATTTGAGTAGCATCTAAACTCCTAGTCAGAAGTTGTGCCAGAGCGCAGGTGTTACGTATTGTGATCATCTGAAACCACGGAGCTGTGTTCAAGTTTGCATACAGTATGGATTTCAAAATTGTGAAGGGCTTCCCGGCAATCCTATTCAACCAGTATTCCAGGCTGAGAAATTTCCTAATATAAGTATTTGGAGCAGAGGACCAAATTGTCGAAGCATACAAGGATACAGGAACGATATACCTTTGCATATATTGGGTCACTAGTTGCTGGTTTCGAATCCCAGTTATTTCCTGTCTTACAACCAATATAGCAGCAAGAGCTTTCGATCTCGTGTTCTGAAAGTGTCTTTGGAAGGTAAGGCCCTCGTCCCACGTCACTCCTATGTCGGTATATGAGCTGACTTTCTTAACCTGTGCTCCATTAATAGATAATTTGATTTGATTTTTAATCTTCTTATTAGTTATTGTCAGTTGTGCTGACTTGTCTGAGTTTAGCCGTAAACCGATTTTGCTTAGGTATGTCTCCAGTTCATACAACAGCGTTGGCATGGAAATTGACGTCGGACACCAGAGATCCTTCGTTAGAGACAACAAAATATTTTATATCATCGGCGTAGGAAATAAAATTCTGATTCCGCGCCAGAAAAGGCTCCAGGGAGACAGCGAACAGCAAAGCTGATAAAACACCTCCCTAAGGAAAGGCCCAAGTGAGGGTGTATTCTGCACGGAATTCTTGGTGTTGTACAATTAGGTGCCTTGGCTTCAAAATGGTCTTGATGATCTGCAATAGTTTGCCCTCAATGCGGAAATAAACTTTCATTATATTTTCAAACGCAAGTAACGACACATTATCGAAGCTGCCTTTATATCAAGGAATATGATGTCAGTTTGGGCTTTTTCATTTAATGCGTGCTGCATTCTGAAGAGAGTCTCCAACAGATTAGTAGTAGTGGATCGTCTCGGTACTACGTATGGAGGTGGGGTGGCCTGTGCGAAAAACTCTGTTGGGTTAAAGCAGGAAGGATGGCTTTTTCAAAAAGTTTAAAAGAGAACAACTGATGGATATAGGTCGAAAGTCTGAAGAGGCCTTAAGGTTCTTCTTCTTTTTTGGCTCCTGCCGCACAAAGTAGTGATTCCATCTCTGGGGGAGAACACCATCTTTCAGGATGTTTTGGAAAATGTGCAACAAGCACATCAACAATATAGGCACTGCATATTTTTAAAATAAAGATAGGAAACTTTAAAATAAAGATAGGAAACCCGTCGGGGCCGATCGTAGATTTGTTAGGCAAGAAATTATTGGCATTGATGAGATCTTCTCTAGAAATAGTGACTGTGGATAAAGCATTCTCACAAACGGCTCCTCTGGCTAAAATATGTTGTGCCATATCCTCCAGCTGATATCCTTGGACGTGTTTTGCTTTACCTTCAACTGGCAGCCTTTCAAAGCACTCCTTAGCTCATTGTACGAATGTGGGGTCTTCCATTTCAAATTTAGCGGCCTTTTTGCTCACGATTCTTTTCGAATGTCGAAGCTTTCTAATAACCTCTTCGTAGCGTGAATGTCGTTTCTTTTTCAAGCAAAATGGCTTTTTTTTTTTTTTTTTTTTTAAGTCCGTGAGGTCTTCATTCAATCCTGAATTTTTTCCATTTCCTCTATAAGCCTTTTGTTTGGCCATAAACGCTTGTTTTAAATACTCGTTGAACCACGGTTTAGTTTTTTTCGATGACCCTTACCTATTTTGAGGCACCCAGGTCAGCAATAAATAGGAGCTCTTTCTCAATCAAGTTGGTAGCTTCTTCCACCGGTTTATTGTATAGAGCATTCCAGTTGTAGGTCTCTTTTACGGGTAGTTGTGGGGTTTTATCTAATCTATCCCTGGGGTTCGCCAATTATGGGATTTCCTGATCAACTGATGAACGTCTTCCTCCTGTGAATCTCCCATTCTTTTATATTTTGTATGTCCCTTAGTTTTTCTTTCCGTTCTAGGTCTATCAAGGGATCACTGCCGTTATGGCTAACTTCGCTGCTCCTCATTGTCTGATATGCTTGTTGAAGGCTTCCTGGTTTTCATGAAATATCCAATGGGTCTATTTTTCTCTGGGCACTCTCCTTGTATGGGGCAAAGTCTCTTGCTGAGTGCAAGGAAATTCTGCTTGAGGGGGTCCATGTATCCTTTTCGAACCAACCGCTTCCGCCTAAGTCCTGAACACGAGTGACTTTATCCTGTGCCATGCTCGATGCAGTACGTTCAAAATTTCTATATGTCATCTTCATCCCGCTATGGAGGTAAATAGGTTGAACCTCCTTTAGCTTTCTGCTTCTAGTGGTGGGTGGTAGTTATTGGGATGGATGCCAGATGGTGTCACTCTCTTTCTCTCGGCCGTCACTTCAACCTTGGGGAGGAGAGATCCAAAAGAAGTGACTTTCTCAATTTTTTTCTTTTTTAGGCGTGATTCGAACTCGGGTACATCACATTGGTGGGTCCTGGGTTATTGCTGAAAGACACTTTGACTTCCTAACATCATATTGGTATCAGCCAGAGATCCATTCTTCTGTCATTTTTATTATTATGATTATTATTATTATTTAATAGTAACATATATTCCAGTACCAAAGTCACTAATTGTCATGAATACCCTCGCGCATCACAAATAATAGTTTATTTGTTTATTTATCATTTGAGACCTTACCCTTTAACAGTCTTTGACTAGAGAGTATGTTACAGGATCTGTATACTTCCGTAATTAATCTGAAATTCTTTCCTTTCAAACTCCCTATTTACAAAACTTTCAAAGTGATCAACAGGTACACACTACATAAAATTAAGTTAAACAGTTTCTAACGTTATGTGGGAGTCGAATGCAGTGGGAAGCCGTGGACATGATAAGTGGGCCAATCGCCGGCGGAGGTGGCAAGAGTCGTCTCCGTATTATTGATGACGTCATTTATAAACGATCGCATTGGGCAGGCTCTAAAGCCAACCCAAACGCAATATCTTGACTATGTTCAGAAGGCAAGAGGAGCATTCTGAAGAGTTTCAATCAAGAGTTAACATCAATAGATGGCTGATGTATTGCTCTAGTTGACAGATGACATCAGATCAGCTCTCTTTCCGAGCTGGAATCAATCCCGGGACGGAACATTTTTTCTCTCTCTCTCTCTCTCCTCTTCCTCTTCTCTCTCTCTCTCTCTCTCTGTTTTATTATGAGAGAATCTGGTTTAAGATGCTGGACTTCGTCAATGAGAAGCGTTTCGATTAGTATCACGAATATGTCAGTTGGGATCCAAGAGGAGATGGGTCTGATGTCAGCAGCAAGCAAAACAGTCAATACTTATTAGAGGTGAGGTAAGGTAGTACTCAGCCCTCGTGGGTAGCACAGTTGGTATAATCACCGTACTCCCCACACCAGGTGGAAAAGATCTGAGTTGGAACCCCATCAGTTACTCGAGGATATTTTATGGGTCTTTTTTCACAATGTGGTTGCGATTTCGGTCTCAAGCAAGGATTGCATGGTTTTTTCTCACGCAAATTCTAGATTTTCGTCCAGAAAACAGCAATTCGACCACAGACCACACCCAATTTACAAACATACACAGCCCAATATGGACTAAGTTGCTGATGCGCCTAGAACCTTATAACAACAGGCACTTCCCCCTCGCCTACAGTTGCTTTTAATGGACAATATTACTAGTTCTAATTCGGCAAAACTAATGGAAGTCTTGCTTTTGAATCAAGGATACTCGTAACGCAATGCGCTTTCATTCGTATTAAATTTCATTTATTTGTGTTAATTATTTTGCAAGCTGTTGGGTTTTATTTTTTCATTTATATCTTAACTTTTTCCAGTATTGAATTTGTTTTGAGTAGCTATTGGAATGCTGGTATTTTGCTTCGCAAAGTAACTGTCCCATATTCATTTGCCCTTTCCGAAATGCTGTTAAGCCTATGATCTATTAATCTGTTAGTAGGCCTATAATCTGTCTACCTTCGCAATTTTATATTGAAATCCAGTTTTATTATTAATGTATTTTATTGAATTGTGAATTAAATGCAATTCACAATTCTTTTTTAACGGTGGTTTTTTTTTTTTTTTTTTTTTTTTTTTCATAGTTTGGTTCACTCACAAGAGAAAATTGAGCGCCAAATTAACTTTTTACGGCTGTGGCATAAATCCCCATAACTAAAGTGTGGAGAAAAACAACAAGCGGCTAAGAGTAACTTACTTGGCTTCCCACTCTTACTAACGCTATGGAAGAGTAGGGTTAAGTGAGTAAACTTGAGCCGCCTGTGTTTTTTTTTTCTCTGTGCTAAACGGGATTATTTCAAAATACCTATCTTTAAAACTTACTGTCTAATGTTTTCCACCAGTTCACAAGACGCACGCGCACACAAAATGAAAAGTTCGCGCTGCTTTCACTTTGTACGTTTAATTAGCAGGCATAACAAAATTTCTAAAATTCCCCAAGAAAAAATTGTTTCCAGATTTTTATAAGGTCGTTTTTAGATTTTCAGAAGATGTTTCCAGATCTTTAGAAGTTTTAGAAGGCTGATTATTCTTACAGAATAATTGAAGCGAACCAGTATTTCAAAACTGAAGTGACACCACTGTATACTTCTCTACGAACGTTAGCTTATTTACAAAGTGGTCCCATAATAGGACAGTCTAAGTCGCGTCGATCTTTCCAACGCCTATTTAAAATTTCAATACCTTAAAGTATTTGCGGTATTGTATTGAGGTTTTTTTCCCCCCCAGACTTTCGTGTAGTTCAGTTGGATGCATAAGTGCCAGTTTATTTTATTTCCTTATTAGGAAATCAATAAGGAAGCAGTGAAGTATAATATAATTAACATGGGGCTACTTAATATTTTAAGTATTATTTCTTTCCATGTTTATTTCGGCTATTATTGAATAATTGTCCTTCTATTCCTCAGGAGAATTTATCTCAGGAATTATCCTGAACAAGGGAGGAGCGAAACCTCTTGTTTCATCGCTGGCAAGCTGGTGGTTACTTCAGAGCTGGTACCCGACACTGACAAAAGGGACTTCTTGTTTTATCTAATAACTTAATTTACCTTTCGTTGTGATAAAGGAAGACGTAAAGCACTCCCACCTTCCTCGTGGATCTGTCCGCTAATTCTGCACTAGGTAATTAAATGTCCCGGTCTTGAAATTTATTACAACATAACCATTGTCGTCATTGACATGTTAATTATCCAGCAGTAAGTGAATGAACCTAGACATGGTCCCACACAAATATATTGGGGTCATCTCGTAGATAGCATCAACGCGTGAGCCTAATTACTTACGTTTCCTCTGTTATCGTATGGCTGGTTATGTACAACAATGAGATTAGGTAAGGAGGTGCTCCTTCAGATTACTTTCATATATAATGACCGTAACAAGATTGACCTCTCCACACAGATGGAAGACTGTCACTGCTCTCTCTCTCTCTCTCTCTCTCTCTCTCTCTCTCTCTCTCTCCTCTCTCTCTCTCTCTCTCTCTCTCTCTCTCTCTCTCTCTCTCTCTCTCTCTCTGACTTCAGCAAATTCCTTTATAAAAGCGATTATTTATTTAAGGAACAACTCGCAAGGTTATCCCAGAGCCGTAACACGCAGGGCATTTCCCCAGGGGCACAAAAACGGAGGATTTAAAAATAATATATATTTATTGTTACTGTTAACTTTTAAATACAGCAAAATTAGTGATTGTGACATGCATCTTGTAGTGTTTCACTATTTATTTATTCATTGTTAAATTTGTTTGGAGTATTAGCGTATATGCATAAGTGCCTATCGTCTTCACTATGCCCTTCCGCAAGTAACAACTCGACTCCCCGTGGACGAATTTTCACAAAATTTTATATTTCGGCCTTTTAAATATTTGTCGAGACATTCGAGATTTCATTAAAATCGGACAAATAGAAATTGGGAAATTATTCTTTTTTTTTTTTTTCGATACAATTTACATGAAAAAAAAAAAAAGGTTCGTAGATTTAAATATAGTTTAAATGCAGTGCTGTTAGCTTTAGACGATCCGTGCACGTTTCACGTGTATTATTATGATTGTTATATAAGATTCGGGAACGTGGTGTCGCTTGTGAAAAGATGCATATATGGAGAGCGAAAAGAGTAGACAGGAGGAGAGTAATAAATTACACATTTGTAATCAAACTATAGAATTTTATTATTTGATTACAACTGTGATAAAACTATAAGTTTCATTAAGTGTTCTATAAAATTATAATCTTAGTAATTAATTTATAAGAAAACTATTTACTTTTCACTTCTATTAATCACAGAAAAGAAAAAAAAAATCATTAAATTTAACAAAAATGGAACGCACCTGAAATATAACGCACTGCGTACATTAGCTAACTTGTTTTAAATATAACACGTATTAAGTGTATAACTGGCAGTGACCGTTTTTTGAATAAATGTTTTGTTTATAGCTTTTTTTTTTGTCGTAATGAAATTTTTTTAATAAAGAGTAAGACAATTTTTATTTAAGCCTCTAATTTAATAAGCAGTTTTTCTTGTAATCACTTCTTTCTTTTCCTTCATTCCTTTCCTTTCTTTTGAGTCGTTGCAGGCAACACAATCCATATAATTACCGAGCTTCCTACACTCAGTGAGTGATGCGAGGGATTTTTATATGATTTTTTCACAACATGGTGGCTGAGTTAGTCGGTTATAGGGAAGGGCAGCACGGTTTTTTATCCTGGCAACTTGGAATTTTTCGGCCAGCAAAGGCAAATAGACCAGAATACACGCAATTTATGGACACGATATATTGACGCATCATAGCCTTAATTACTTTGGTGCTTAATACACACACCTTTCTTTCGTCCCTTCTCCCACAAGAAACGGTTTACTAATCTTATTTCGAAATGGAAGACGGGGTAAGATTATATTTTTCCTAACAGCTAATGGTAGATAGATATACGTAAGTATACCAATGGCATTTAAATCCCCTACGTACAGCTTTACGTGAATTTCTCTATATGGAGTTATAAATGTAACGTCTATTTAATATGATCTATTAATTTTAAGGCACATTTTTAGGTTATATGATGAATAGGAAATGAAAAGAAACTTTCTAATTCTTCTAGTATGATGAGTGATGTAGTCTATATCAGTCTTGTTTGAAGATAACTCAAAAATGTGCCTGTCAGAAGTACATAAATTGTTTATTCAACAAAAAAAAAAGCTAAATAGTAAAACAAAATAAGATAAAATACATCATTCCCACAGGCTCTACATGATTCTTTCTCTCTCTCTCTCTCTCTCTCACACACACACACACACACACACACACACACACACACACACACAAGCTATAAATTTGGCTTTAATATGAGTAAATGCGTGAGTTCTTAATGTATGGAAGTTATCATTTCACTGGCCACCATCTTGAAACTAGATGGCTGATCAAAAGAATATCTCCACGTCTTGTCCAACTAAGACTTAATTTAATTTGGATCGGATTGTAAACACAATTTATTGGAGGTAAGCAAATTTTGATAAGGAGGGCTAAAAATCATATATGGAAAATTACCAGGATTTACCATTGCTTTTACATTTTACATATACTGTATATAACCGAAGTTCCTCTTGCGTGTTACATGCAATTAGTCTGTTTTTGAAAACCTTCGCGAGAAAGTCCAAACGATTTCTTGTTATTACTTTATCTATTTATATTTTGTTAATACTTGCTGTGCATCAGAAAAGGGGACATTTAGACCACAAACTATTCGATAATTAAAGCAGTGAAGAAATAAAATATTATCAAACGTGAAGATGGAAGATAACTTTATTGAAAAATTAAATGAAAAAATAGTTTTTCATCATCCTGAAGACCAGGAGAATAAGATAATAGCTGATATTCGTCAGAGTTTCTTTTCATATTACAGGAAAGAACAAACGATTGTGAATAGTAAAGATAAGTTTTTCTGGTGAATGATAGGAATAATCTTGAAATAACTGAAAACTGTAGTTAGACTTTATCCATTAAATATATTATATGCGAAAATATTTTGTCAGAATCTTTAAAAAAAATGATTTTCTAACTTTAAATTAGATAAATTTTTGACTTAAGAAACGTGCGCGCAACTCTTACAAAGTAAAAAGATCACGGAAAAAGAGAAAGCAAAGAAAAGCATACAGGTATGTACATTTAAAATGATGAAAGAGACCGCAGAATTAAATTCAGTCAGTGCGCAAAGTAGGCGTCTGTTGTTTACGTTTGAAATATGCCGCTGGATAATTAGTGAAAGAAACGAAGCCAAACGTTAGTTAGTGAAATTGAACTTTTGATGTGTTTCACATTACTGGATCGAGCAAGTTAGCGAAGCAAATTTTCTGCTTGATAAAGTAAGGAGAACACGAATATTTCTTTAGGAGAGAGAGAGAGATAAAAGTATGATGGAAATTGGAAGATCTCAGATACCGTATCCCATACCTCAAAAGCGACATCAATAATTTTGACTGTCGCCTCCAGAAGAGACTTAACAGTTTATATTACACTGAACAACATATTTTGGATCATATCTTGTTACGGGCATGAAAGTAAATTTACTGTACAGATTTTGTGGCGTTAAACACGGAAATAATGCTTAAATTGGCAGATTGGCTCTTGTTTTCGAAAAAAGTAGTTTTTTATATTTATACAATGTATTTTTTATTTATATGGTAGTAAGATGCAACTACGAACATACCTGTATGAAACATGGGACTTTTTCGCCTTAATTGTATTCAGCGTTGGGACCATCCCTTTTCACCATCGAACAATAATCGGCTAACACGGCGAACATTTGCTTTTGTATCTTTGTTCCATCGCTGCGATGTCTTGATGGATGCACTCACCATGTTCGTCGCTGATGGCACCACAGTTTGGCGGGAAGAAATCCAGGTGTGAGTGCAAGAAATGCATCTTCACTGACATGTTGCACCCCAGTTTTTCGTAAGAAATAATGAGATCTTCCACAAGCTTCATGTATTTGCGGCTTTAACATTTCCTAGAAAACCATTCGAAACATTATGAAAGGCTTTCCACGCTGATTTCTCGCTATCACTAATTTGTGGACCAATCAAAACGCATGCCTTAATATTCTCTGTACTATATTTCTATATTCCTATATTTCTCTTGCAAGTATAGTATGTGAATGCAGGACCGTTCACTTCCAAAGCCTTCACGAAATCTTTCATGTCCTTAATTTTGATGTGAAGTGGCGGAAGCAAAACTTTTTATCTGAATCTGCCAGATGTTCAAATGCTACCTTCTTCATTCCAGGTGTTAATGATTTTCATTGAGGCCAAACTCCTCTTCTCGTAGCGCATATCCTTGGCACGACTATCCAACTCGCAGAGAAAGCAATAATACTTAGTGTAAGTAACCCTTTTGTAGTTCTAATGAAATGGTGATTACCTTTAAATCACCACATGTCTGTCACTCATACTTCTGATAGTGTACACCTAAGAGGACGTTCCCCATGTTTGCGTATGTTTCTTTTTTGTGGACGGAATACGCAAGAGGTATTGAAGGCCGCATGTTTCCATTGTGTAATGATGAGCTACGGTTAGCCTTAAGGCTAACCGTAGCAGCATCTATAAATAGTGTTGCCATTCTTCGGGAACGTGCCTCACGTTCATTGCTGCCATTAGACCATCAGCAATCTTACAAACAGTGCGTTCACCTTCTGTTTGATCGAATTTATCATAGTCCTTATTTCGAGTATAAAATGTTGTCACTGTCACAGAATGATATAGAACAGTGGTTTCCAAACTACTGAGATCTACGGAACCCTTCAAAAATAAAAAAAAAAGTTTCCTGACCTATATATATATAGAGAGAGAGAGAAGTAGAATGTAGTAAAGAGAGCGGGGACAAGCTAACGAAACTGGAAGTCGAAACTATTGAAAAAATCCGTGGGTACCTGAAAAATCAAAAAATACATTAAAAGAATTACTTAGTGCTGTAAATCCGATGATTTTAACGTCTTCGTCAAGGGTCAACCGCCAAAACCAAAGAAAATATAGCAAGAAGAAAGACCTCTGTTTCTGACAACTTATCATTTCCTCGCTATACTGGGACGTATTACTTCATTTGTTTAACGCCGATCTCCCTAGTACACCTTGTAATTTTAATTTTGCCGACTTACTGCCTCCTCTTTCCTACGCTTGGGGTCGCCATGACACTCTATAAATTTTCCGAGATGACATCAGTTAAACATTTTACCCCGTTATACCGCAGTGTGATCGATTACTCCCCACCGTCCACATTCTGACTCCAGCGTGGAGTCAGAATGTGGACAACTTACTACAGTAAGTTGTTCGTCCTTTCTTGCTTTTTATTTTATTTTATTTTCCTCTTGCTTATATTTCGTTTCGTTTCCTTTTTTTTCTGTTCCTGCCTCTGTCGGGTCTGCCATGAATGTCAGCGTAACACATACGTACCGTTACCTTTGACCTGGTTTCCGTATGCCCATATTTCTTATTTCAACATGGTTTCATTGTTTTAATCACGTGCTACGTATATTTCATTTCAGAAACAGAGGCCTTTCTTCTTGCTGTATTTCCTTTTGGTTTTGGAAGTTGATCCTTGACAAAGACGTTAAAATCATGGGATTTACAGCATTAAGTACTTTTTTTTAATGTATTTTTTTATTTTTGAGGTACCCGCGGATTTTTTCCATAGTTCTGACTTCCGGTTTTGTTAGCTTGCCCCTCTTTCTTTACTACATTCTACTTATCAGCATTCCATTATGGTCATTGGGCACTTTCTGCTACATTTAGCACTGTGCCTGGTCCACAAACCATTTTAATATCATTCTTAATATCGCGGTAACCATTCGCCGACCTCTTATTTATATATATATATATGTGTATATATATATATATATATATATATAAAGAAAATTCAAAGTTTTTATGTTTAAAACAACTCAACTTTTCTCTTATCTTTACATAAATATATAGTAATGACTTTATCATCAATTTGCTATACATAGAACGAATAATTTGACCAGTTCCAGAGGGTACGTTTCGCGCACCCCCGGAACTGGTCTACAGACACCCCCCCCCCTGGGGTCTGCAGACCTCAGTTCGAGGAACACTGATCTAGAAGGTTCCATTGTTGTAGCCTCGAGGCCAAAGGCTCTGCCTTATTTTTCAGCAGTTCGAGATCCCTGATGAAGGTCATTAAGCTCACTTTTTGTGATCTTATGTGGTTCAGAACTCCTGGCCATGTCGCCGTGTTGAGTATTATTGTCTCTAGTACATGTCCTGTACTTATTAGCAATAAAGAATTTATTAAAGGTTTAGACAAAACGGTGGATCCCTTGAAGTAGACGACTGCTGTACTTCTTCGTGTATATCAAGTTGATGTTAATCACTGTCTTCATCAGAGTATACAGAAAATCGGTCGGGTGGTTCACAGGACGAATTGCAGATGGTATATTTGGATACGTCACTGGCCACTTTTTCTTCATTCTCATCCCTTTTCTAATAGCAGGCACCATAAAAGAGTCCGTGACGTGATTTGTTGGCTCCCTCCATATCATGAGCACTGCGAAAGGCATAAAATATCCCTTTCGATTCACCCACGCGTTGAGTTTGATGAACTGGTAGTGCATCATATGTGTGGAGCCCAGTTCTTGTCCTCGTCGCCTACTTTGCACCCAAAGTACAAGAAGCAGGCCTATTTTTATGACTCTAGTTAAGGGACGCTTTCTTGAAGCTAGCGTGACTTCTCCACATAAGGAACAGAAGTCATCCGGAATATTCACACAATTACGAGGCTTATTAATCTTACACGACACGGATACTTCGCAAAAAGCAGGAATCTCACCGGGAACAACCGTTAACTTGGGATAAATCACCCAGTACCTAGCCGTATTCGAGGATTACTGCAACAGAGTTGAAGACGCATTTCAGGCGGCGAAACTTATCACGTGATGCAGAGCAAGGAGAAAGTTGCTGATCACGTGATAAGCGTGCGTGGTACTGAAACTGCGGTGTTGTCATGCGTTTTGCCGAAAGCGAGTTGATAATGGACCAGCCAGTAACTCGCTAATATGAGACCCCAACTGTAATTTGAAAACAAGAGCAATTTGACAAATTTTAATGTGATTTTCGTGTTCAGCAGCATGAAATTAGTCAAGATTGGGTATTTTTCTTTTCGAAACATTTTACGTGTTGACCAGTGTTATATACAAGCAAATTTGCAAAAGGTCTTCTGTAAGTGAAAATTTATCTCGTAGGCATTAGGTATGGTAAGTTTTTCAATATATTAAGAGCTGCCTCCTCCTCATCCCTCTTTATGCATTGGTGATCTCGCCGGAGAGCTGTAAAACAAAAAAGTCTTTCAGAGTTTAATCAAAAACTTTAACAGCCATTTACCGCTGTCTCGTACCTTAAAACCACGTTACCATTAGAGAAATGTTTCCAACAAACTCATTGTCAATAGTTAATTAAAATAGATCTATATACAAGGTATGGCGGTAAAGTTCCCGGATTGGTGAAAGAGCTGAAAAGTGGTTTTAATTTTATTAGAAGCAGTAACCATCTGATTGGAATGCTTGCTACACACCATTGTAAAAGTATCTGAAAAGAATCAGCCAAGGTGTCCAAAGAGATGATGTTCAGTTCGGCGGATACGTATTTCTTTGTCGTCAACATCCTGATATCTCGTATGCATGCCAATGATAGGAAATGCAGAAGAGACGTCCACGAAACATTTACAAATACGTTTCGGATAAAACTAAAACAAACAAACAAAGCATACCAAAGGAACCTCGTGAGGTACAGAAATGATGAAGGAAATAGCACCGACACAACAACGGAAACAAAACGGTACAGAGGGACTTTATTCAAAAATGGCAACATAGCACTGGCTGCCATGATACAGATGCATCACTGCCAAAGATGGAACAAAGGGAAGAGGTGGTCCTCAGTAGGAGATATGGCCACCCCTACTGTCGAGGAAGGCTTTGCACCGCCATACTTAAAACAGTGTTGTTGATAAGTTCTTGCGGTAACATCTCCGTTCCTCTGTCAGTGCCATCTTCAGCTGGTGAACATTTTCTGGTGGGTGTGGACGTGCTGCTAGGCGTCTCCCCATAGCGTCCCATGTGTTCGATGGGATTTAGATGGCTGAAACGGGCAGACCAATCCATACGAACAATGTCTTCACTTTCCTAAAGCATATGAACAGCTGCGATGGGGTGTGGCTGTTTGTTTGTTATTTGGTTTTTAGGAGCATTAGCAACTAAGGCCATATTCTTCCGGGGATATGCGGTGGTCATTCCCTGACCTTTCCGCATCCTCCGTATTTGGTGGTTACAGGCCCGAACCCTGGTCTAATCAAGAAGCGTGTGCTACGCACTGCTCCTCCTGCCCACCTGGCGACGGAGGCGCCCATGGGGTGTGGCATTATCATCCATAAACACGAACTCAGGGCCAATGGCACCTCGGAGCAGACGCACATGGGGAAGAATTACCTCAGTACAGTAGCGTGTACCAGTTACAGTACCGCTTTCCAGTATCTGTAGTTGTGTACGTCCATCCAAGATAACGCCTCCCCAGACGAGAACACCTCTACCGCCATATCGATCCTTTTCAGTGGTGTTTGCGGGATGATACCGTGTGCCAACCCTCTTGCCAGATTAGCTAACATCCAGAATCGCTGCTGAGACAATCTACTTTCATCAGTAAACAGTACCTTACCCCATTGCGCTGCTGTACAGTTCTTGTGTTCTATGCACCACTGTAAACGGTGTCTCCGATGGGCAAGTGTTAAAGGGACACAGCGTATGCCCGTCGGGCAAACAGTCCATCTTTGTGGGGTCGCCTGGCCACAGTAAACCGCGATATCCTGCGTCCTGTGCCCCTATGCATCTGGTTTGCAATGGATCCCGCTGTGTGATGTCGGTCCCTCTTGGCCTCTAGGATTGTACACCGGTCATCATTGGGCATTGGTTTTTGCGGAACAGCTGAACCTGTCGTTCTGAATGCAGTCACGCACGTGAGACGATGCTATGGGCGATACTGAACTCTGCAGCTACACTCCTCGCATTTCTACCTTCCTCGAGCATCCCAATTATTCGACCCCGGGTAAGGTCATCCAGATGTTGTCTACTGGTAATTTCGTTGCTGTAGCACTGTATGAAACCAATCGAAAGTCTGTAACAATCATTCTCACCATTCATTCGGTAATTTGCGCATAACTGCTGCTTTTATCTGTTTGTGAGCCCTCTCATCACGAATTAAATTTTTGCATGTGCACCAGCTTTCTACTGAACGACCACAGTTATGCAAATCGCCACAGGCTGTTTCGTTTGATTTTGTGGTCGTAACCTTTAGAAATAGTGTTGGTCCTTAAGTTTTACACACCAGTATATAAGTAAGTGCAAATACAGGGTGTCTCAAAAATATTGGTACAAACGTTTAGGGGAGGTAAGTAACATCTAAATGAATGTGAATCGTATAGGAACCCATAACCGGAAACGTGACCGTAAGTCGGTATACGGCGCTGTTCATCAGTTCGCGAGACGGAAAATTTCTGGTTTAGTCATTCAAGCAGTAGTCGCCGCACGAAGAGCATGCATCGATATACGAACTGTGAGCTGGCAGACGTGGACCTAGTGTATCGATTAGCAGAGAGCAATGGACGAGCCGCTCAACGAATTTATGGAGAACTCTTCCCAGACAGACATGTACCGGACCACCGTTTGTTTGCGCGTGTGCATCAAAATTTGTGCGATTATGGGTCATTTAGAGGTAACAGCAGTAGTGCGGGCAGACCACGTTCGACGCGAACTCTCGCCAAGGAAGAAAGTGTGTTGAATGCCGTCCAGAATAATCTTACTACCAGCACACGTGCCGTTGCCTCTGCCTTAGGAGTGTCTCGTTGCAGTGTACAGCGTGTCTGGCACGACGATTCCTTACACCCCTTTCATCTCCAAAGGGTTCAGTTACTGCTCCCCCAAGATCATCTTGCATGTGTGGCTTTTGCGCAGTGGTTTCTCCAAGAAAGTGTTCAAGACTTGAATTTTCCAGCCTATGTTTTTTTCACGGATGAGGCTTATTTCACTCGGGAAGGCTTATTCAATCAGCACAATGCTCATGTGTTGGCTCACGACTACCCACACGGTGTGCGCCCCCATGCTGCACAATATCGCTTCGCAATAAATGTGTGGGCAGGTATGGTCGGTGACTCCTTAGTCGGCCCATACCTGTTACCATCCCACATGAACTCCGCTGAATATCGGATCTTTCTTGAACAAGTTCTACCAGGGTTACTTGACGATGTTCCAGCAAATGTGAGACGCAACATTTGGTTTCAACATGACGGGGCGCCTGCCCATTATGGAAGGTGTGTTAGTGACCATTTGAACAGGCATTTTTGCCGTCGATGGATTGGCCTTGTTACACCCGTTGCCTGGCCCCCACGCTCACCTGATTTGTCGAGCCTTGATTTCTTTCTGTGGGGGACCCTCAAATCTATCGTGTATGAATCGCCTATGGAGACGGAAATGGATCTCGTGGCGAGACTCGTCTGCGCTGCTGCTATTGTCAAAGAAGCTCCAGGTGTGTTCGACCGTGTCTGCCAATCCATGCTGCTTCGGTGTCACACATGCATTGCGTCTCATGGTGGAACCTTCGAGCATCTGTTGTAACATCATGAAATGCATCCATCTCGTACTCCATTGTTAATATTATGTAAAATAAATGTTTGCCACTAATTACTGTCTTGTGTCATTTCTGCTTCTTGTGCTTCTGCTACTTCTTTCCCGCGACGTTTCCGGTTATGGGTTCCTACGCGATTCACATTCCTTTAGATGTTACCTACCTCTCCTAAACGTTTGTACCAATATTTTTGAGACACCCTGTATATTAAGCCTATACGCAGCAAATGAACCAAAGTTTTTATAGTGGCATCGTTTCATTACATCTTACATTGTGAATATCTTCACAACGATTTGCCTATTCGGTTGTACTCCGAATAAGTAACGCTTTCTCTCTTGGGGTAGCACAGTTGGTAGGATCGCCGCCCTCCCCACACCGGGTGGAAAAGACCTGAGTTCGAATCCCGTCGATGACGGGAGGAATTTTTATGGTTCTTTTTCACAACATGGCTGAGTTAATCTGTCTCAGGCGAGGATAGCATGGTTTTTTCTCCTGGAAACTCGAGTTTTTCTTCCAGCAAACAGAAAGTCGACCTCAGAACACAGGGAATTTACAGACAGTATACACAGAGCAACTTGGCCTTATTTGCCGATGCTCCTAAAAACAATAACAACAAGTAACGCTTTCCCAATAGAGAAAACATGTTACTTAATCTCAGTAGATACCACCACCTGGGGCTTTTGCCCTGAATTCTTATTACTATACAGGGTGTTTCAGTTAAACGTTTCAGAACTTCTAAGAGGGGTAGGGTACATCCTGACAACTCGAAATCATATAGCAATGTGGGGTCGGAAATGCTTTCCTGAAGCGGTGTTGTACACAGAAGCACCATAAAGAAAAGAGACGGTAGGTGAGAAATCGTTTTAATAATACATGAAAAGAAGCAAAAGGTACATGGATTAAAGTAAGTGTTCGAAGTTTCTTCCACGGGCTACAATGCACGCCTCACATCTCCGACGCATGGACATCCGAACATTCTGGAATACTCCAGGCGAATTTCGAATTTCTTCGGCAGCTACTGCGATTCTTGCAACCAGCTCCTCAGCATTGTCAACAGGGTGTCATAAACTAGCGATTTCATATGACCCCAGAAATAAAAATCAAGACATGATAGGTCGGGTGACCGAGCAGGCCAACGCACGGGACCACCACGTCCGATCCACTGTTGACCAAATGTGACATCCAGGTAGTTACGAACATCTCCGCTATAATGGGCAGGGACTCCATCGTGTTGGAACCACATTGTCTGTTGCGTCGATGCAGAAATCTGTTCATCTCTCAAAAGTTGTGGCAATACTTGCTGCAGAAAGATCAAGTAGATAGGTCCGGTTAGACGACACGGTAACAGGTAAGGTCCGATGAGGTGATCTCCCATAATACCGGCCCATACATTGACCGAAAATCGAATCTGTGCTACACGACGTCGTATTGCATGCGGGTTCTCGACCGCCCAGATATGGTCGTTATGCGTGTTGAAAATTCCTTCCCTTGTGAAGGATGCCTCATCGGAAAACAACACTTCAGCAGGAAAAAGGGGATTTGTAGCACATTTTCCAAGGTACCACTGTGCGAAAGCAATACGAGGTGCATAATCCTCCGGTTGCTGTGTCTGGACACGCTGCACGTGAAACGGATGCATGTCTTGTTCTCGGAGAATCCTCCAGCCGCTGCAATGGGAAACCCCGACTGCGTTTGCTAGACTTCGTGTACTCGTTCTTGGATTCCCCTGTACATGCTGCAGCACATTTTGTTCGACGGCTGGAGTCCGTGCTGTTCTTACCCTGTCCCTGTCAGCTCTTTCAAATGAACCTCTCTCAGCTAACCTCTGGTGCAGTTTTGCAAAGAAATTATGACTGGGAATACGCCTCGTCGGATATCGTTCCGCGTACAAACGCTGTGCGGCTGGCCCACTACAATTTGCAGCCCCGTACGCCAAATGCATATCGGCTAACTCTGCGTTCGTGTAATAATCCATCCTACTAACTTGGCGTTCTTGTTCAAGAAATTCGAAATTCGCCTGGAGTATTCCAGAATGTTCGGATGTCCATGCGTCGGAGATGTGAGGCGTGCATTGTAGCCCGTGGAAGAAACTTCGAACACTTACTTTAATCCATGTACCTTTTGCTTCTTTTCATGTATTATTAAAACGATTCCTCACTTACGGTCTCTTTTCTTTATGGTGCTTCTGTGTACAACACCGCTTCAGGAAAGCATTTCCGACCCCACATTGCTATATGATTTCGAGTTGTCAGGATGTACCCTACCCCTCTTAGAAGTTCTGAAACGTTTAACTGAAACATCCTGTATATTAACCACTAAATTCCTGAGAAAGCTCCTTACACTTGCATTATGTTAGCACAATTCGAATACCTCAAGTTAATTTAAATGTATGGTAGCATGTGATATAGTTTGTTTAAATGTATGATAGCATGTGATATAGTTGTTTGTACATACAGGGTATCTAATTGTGTATTATATCTTGCTCCCATATCGACTTATACATATATTTTGTGTGTGTGTGTGTACACACAGTAGAACCCGGAAAAGAAGTTTTCCAACGGACTGGAGGTTTAGAACTTCTTAGAAGGGAAAGTGATCTAAGGGTATGAAATATTAACTACACAAATAAAAATGAAAAGATACATATATAAGTAAAGACGAGTTTTAAGTATTATTTTAGAATTTATAAATATTTTACTCTGCCTATGGGAAACATTTTTAAACTGAAGATTTCTAATTGCTTAACATTCTGCTATTAGTAAACTCATTACCAAGTAGGAAAAGAGCTCCTTTCGAGTTTCACCATACCTTAAAAGGTTACAATTACAATAAGACAGAGCAACAATCCACTAAGTAATTCAGAACTCTTCACAACCATCAGAGTTTAACGTGGTCTACTTATCCAGTTATGGATATAATTGAAGACAATCGCAATATGTCACTTCCATTATATCAAAATGTTTATACTAAAAAGATTTTAAACGCTGAAAGCCTCAAACTACGGAAAATTCATTAATCGAACAAGTTAGTGCTTGACATTTTAGTTCCTAGTAAACCAACAAAGTAGATTAAATGGCATCGTTTCTGTTATATCTCATATTGTGAATGCCTTCGCAACGAGTTGCCCTGATATTGAACTATCTCGAATAAGCAACGTTTCGACAATGGATTCTCGAATAGGCAACATTTTGCCAATGGATTCTCGGCAGATACCACCACCCAGAGGTGGTATCCGCCGAGAATAAATAACATTAGTCTTCTGCGTTGGCGAAGCGTTGCTTATTGGAGTAGTGCAATATCAGGGCAACTCGTTATGAAGGCATTTACAATATGAGACGTAACAAAAGCGACGCCATTTCACCTACTTCAGTGATTTACTATGAACTAAAATGATGCTTGGCACTAACTTGTTCAATTACCAAATGTTTATATTGTTTAATATTTTTTAATATTAAAAATAATTTCTATATTTAAAAAACGTATTAAGCGGGAAAACGTCATTATAACAATACACTGTGTATTCTTTATCACGAACTTTTTATGCGGGAAACTTCTTACGTGAAAAAATAATACATTACAACATATAAAGATGAATTTGGGACTGAAGAAACTAAATCTAATACAGGGGAAAACTTCGTATGCGGGAATTTCTTATCCGGGGGTCTACTGTATTTGCACGTATGAAAAACCGTTGTCCGCTAGCTATTGCGGTTCAGTGGCAGGACCAGCAGTTAAATTGAATAAAAAAATGTGACAAAAACGTAATTGAAAAAAAAAAAAAAAAAATTCTTGTTTATACTCCGGCACCACTACCAGGTCAGTAGCGTTTACAATAAATCAATCAATACAAATGTTAAGGGTATTCAGGAGTCACGGGCTTGAACCCCGGTCCATATTTAGAGTATTCATTTTTATAAAAGTATACTATAGCGTTTTATCTTTTCAGTATTTTATTTTATGTTTTAAGGTTTGTTTATCTTAAAATTTAATATGTGCATATTATTCTTGAAAAAAGAAAACTTAAGTTTTCCTTCCGGTAAATTTCGAAGCATCATCTTGTCACTGAGAGTACATCTCCTTGTACCAGTGCAGTCGAGTGGAGAATCAAGTTGACACCTAACATCTTTTTTATTGATGAGCTGAATTTTTTTTTCTATAGATGGAACATCCCTTTACCTGTTTAAAATGATAGACGCATTTTTTTAAAGGACCCGAGAAGAATGTTAAAATTAACCGATAAAATGATAAAATTCATCCTCCCATAGATTTATCGAGAGTCTGCTGTAAATATGGTGAGAGACCATATACAGTATATATACTCTGTATCAAATTATTCGATGTTGTTGACAGTTAACTTTAGACTAGGTTTAGAATATCTATAGTAAAAACTAACATTTACTGCGAAGATTGTATAATTTTAAATATCTTCTCCTAAGAATAAAATAAAATAATGACAGTATTTGTATAGTTTTAATTAACTTGTTTTTAAATGTAAAGTCGTGTGTATACTTAAGGCTACAGTTAACCTTTCATCTTATCTTTATGAAATTTAGTTCTTGTTGATTATGGAAAAATTCTTTCTTGTCGTATGTTTTATTATTTTATTTTAAAAACAAGATACACAACAGGTAACCATTAACAATGTATCTGAGAGAAGAACAATGAACACAATTAATAACAATAATAAGAGATCCAACAGGAAGATAAACATTGATATAGATTCAAACATTAAAATCATATGTACAAAAGAGGTATGCATTAAGTTAAGTCACCGGTAAAACAAATAATAAATTAATTAGTTAGAGAATAGGAAAATAAAAATAAAAAATTTAAAAAATTAATAACAAACTACATAAATAAATGAGAGCTAGTCATTTTGCAGTTCAAGAGTACAGGCATACTTGTGGATGGGGTTCATCAGTGATTGGGAGTTGTCAAAAAAAGTCAATGAGAGAGTGAATTTCTGATTCTGTTTAGTGGACTGAACTTCATAAATTCCCTCGTGGCAGAGTCAAGGCGAAACAGCGTAAGATTCCTGACTTGTCTACAAGGAGCATGGATGTTGATTTTACTAAGGATATCAGCAGATGCTTTATAAGTTCCCGTGAGTACTTTGACTAGAAGGGTGATGTCAGCAATAATTCTACTAGTGCACAGAGGCCTCAGATGAAAATAATCGCACAGCGATTCATAGTACAATGAGCGATAAAATAGAGGATTACGGAACGTAAGGTAACGGACAAAATTTTTTGGACTGCTTCAGTTTTGTTAATTAATGTCTTTGTGTTAGGATTCCAGATGGGTGAGCTGAATTCAAGGATTGGCAGAACAATAGTTTTATAAAGGCTAACAGCATATCTGTAGTTTTTGAACTTGTAGGGGTTCCGTTTGATAAATCCCAGTGTTTTGAGTACTTTGCTGGTGATTTTAAGGACATGGGCATCAAATTTAGCACTGCTGGAGAAGAGAATCCCCAAGTCGTTAGCTATATTTTTATAGTTGGCTGAATATATACAGAATTAATAGTGTACTCCGTATTTATTAGTTGTGGAGATCTGTAGGATGAGAAAGAGATTACTTTGCACTTAGAGGGATTCGCAGACAAAAGCCATTCAGAGATAGCCACAGAGAATTTATTGAGGGCGCATTGAAGCTGTTGAGAATCGGTTATCTCTTTCACTGCTGAGTAGATCTTATGATCACCTGCATAGAGAGCAACTTGAACATTGGTGGTGGTGGTGGTGGTGCAGATGAAAGAAGGAAGATCATTTATGAACACAATGAAAAGTAGAGGACCTAGGGGAGAGCCTTGAAGTACTCCACTTAGTGGTATGAAATGGTTCGAGTCCAATTGTTGATGATAACGCTCAAGGAACGATGCGTAATATAGCTCCGTAGCCATGACAGCAAAGGGTCACGGATACCATATAGCTTAAGTTTTTACATAAGTTGTTCGTGCGGGACTTTATCAAATGCCTGAGATATATCTTTGTATATTACATCAACTTAAAGGTAGTTATCAAGAACTTCAGAGGTGTATTGCCAAAAAGGAAGCACATTTGTAGCCATTGACTTGCCACTGCAGAACCCATGTTGATTCTGATCGAAGAGATGTCTGTGTACTGCTGCGTCGAAGAGTTTAGCCAGGCTGTTTTGCAAGGATATGGGTCTATAATCAGTTACATAATTTTATCACCTTTTTTTTGAAAATTGGAACTATATTGACCTGCTTAAAGTGTTTAGGATACTTCCCCAGCTTGAGAGACAAGTTGAAGATCTGCAGTATGAGAGGGTTTAAGGAATGTCATCTGGACCTCTAGTGTAGTCATTTTTCATGCTTTTTAATGCTGACTTGAAATCTTCATCTGTGATAGAGGTTGATTAGGATATCATCTTTAACAGTTGTGAAGTCAGGAAATGAGGCAGGTCTCGACGTATCATTGGTTTGAATTCTGGAAAAATGTTTGGCAAACTCTTAAAAAATACTGAATTCGTCCGATAAGAGAAATCCATCTGAGTTATTGAGTTGTAACTTTCTACTGGTTATATTCTTTTGCTTCCAGAATGGTTTGATATCTCTGTGAGTAAGTAGACTGTTCTAAACTGACTCTGTATACATGTAAGGTTTTAATATGAGCGTTTTCACTTCTTTGCACAGTTGGCCGAATATTTCATAGTGCCGACTGTCACCTGATTGCTTATACTTGTTCCTATAGAATTCTTTGGATTTAATTTTATGTATTAATTCGCTTTTATACCAGTGCGGATAGGTAGAGCTTGCCGTCAGATGGGATTGGGGAACAATGTCGAATATAACTGAGTGGACACAGTTGATCAGGTTATGAGTGAGCACATCAATGTCATAAATAACATCAAAGAGCTGCTTATCCATATTGGCGAGAGCCAGGTTGAGTAGAGGCCAGTGTTAGCCATTCTGAAATTGAACCGTGGAGAACGGGAGCTGCATTGGAAGTTATAAGAAGTTACAGTGATGTCAAAAGTGATTAGCGAATGATCCGAGTGGAATATAGGATTGTCTTTGCGAACCTCTGTGTATGAGTAGAGCAGAATATTAGGTCAAGGTAGGCATTTTCTCTGGTTGGAAAATTACAAACTTGTTCAAGTCCATAACTGTGAAGTATATTAGAGAAAGCCCTCGTCTGTAGTGATGGATAAGATCCGAAATTGGCCAGTTGACAGTTACAATCACCCAAAACCATTTCTATGTCAGCAGTTTGAATTAGCGAGAAGGTAGATTCCTGCGAGTTTTCTAAGTACTGGAGTTCACTATTAGTTAAGGAAGGTGGAAAATAAAGTAATACTATTAAAACTGTTAACTTGCCAAGGTCGAGAAGGCAGTATAGCGATTCAATATTTGGCAAATTTGATGTAATTTCACAGAGTATGTAGTTAGAATGTATAATAGCTACTCCGCCTCCACAAGATCCTCTGTCTTTATGAGTTGATCGAACCCAGCCTACCGCTCGTTATGATTTAAATCTTTGCATATGGACTTTTCGGAAAATAACTAAGTACTAACTCCTAACGTTTACCAGCACACATTCTCAAATACCTTTTTAAGTAAAGCTAAATTTAAAAAAAATCATTTTATTACCACATTAATGCTGAGTATTTATTATTAATCAGTAACAGTTTTTTAAAAGTAGAATTAGCAAACACCGTTATGTACAATGCTTGAATTTTAGTTTAGTTTGGTTGTTAGCAACATCTTTTGCTAGAATGCATCGCTTTATAAACCTCTTGATGAAACAATACTTTCGGGTGTAGACTTTCCATGACGGAATTTATATTGTATTTACTCATATCTTTAATATAGTAATAAAAGCTTCCTACCCTTGAAGTAGAGATTTCAGTCCTCATAATGAATGATGATTTAATTTTGCAATAAATGTTTTTGAAAAGTCGACTGTATTCAGATATACAGTATTTGAGAATGCGTGTTATATATGTTCAGTTAGAACTATTTAGATTACACATTTAATTTACACTACACATGAAAGCAGTCGTTCAGCTTTACTCTGAGATAGACCAGATTCGTGATCAACTCGTCTGTGATATTTGTGATCCAAGTGAATCGCAGATTGACGTAGAAGTTATATTCTGATTTCCACTGTCAGTTTCGTCATTTGCGCAAGCACGTCAGCTATTTAATTACGTATTTAAAAATAAGTTCATTGAATTTTTCTGGTTATTGTCATAAATTCGATTCCTGGTTGAGACTTTTCGAGTGATATATGATTATCTTTGTAGATACAAAAGTCGAGGTCAGTATTGCAATAAAGATATATTGAATAATGGCTTTGATAACGTATAAGAGATTTAAATAAAAAATATCCACTGTTATAGGATTTTGTTATTACCATCAGTTCCATTTTTATTATATTAGGAATTTGCTCAATTTCATTGCTTCTGGAGATATATATATATATATATATATCTGGGTACAAATTTTGGGGAGTTTTCGTCCTTCCCAACTTCTAAATCGGGGTTCGGCAACGGTTTTTCCTTATGAATTTTTATTTCCATCTAAAACAGTCATACTTGAGTCCTTTTAAACATAAATTAATAACAAAGAGGTAAGCGTTGGGGTAATAAATGAAAAAAAAGTATCAAAAGAAACCTTCCTGCGCACCTAGAGCTGCGGATGCCGTTGTTCAGCTTATTTTCTGTTTTTTTTTTTTTTTTTATAAACTCTACAATTCCAGAGATTTGCCACAATTATAGGTTTTTATTATAACTTATTTCTGCCTAACTAAACCAATTTAACCAGTCTAACTAATTAATTTGCCTTGGGGGGGGGGGGGTTGATTAAGGTTACACAGTACAGTCAAGCTTTTAAGACCTTTAATTAAGAACTATAATATTTTTTACAGATATACTTTAAAATATATTTACTTTTCTATTTTCAAAGATGAAACTTGTTATAGCGTAGTGATCTGTGAAAAACTTAAACATAGTTCATCGAAAACAAACAGCATAAACAATAGTATCTTCAATTTTATTTTTCCCAAGTCATATTCCCTTCATTTTTCGTTCGCTTATTCCAGCCTTAGTTGAACTCTTTTTAAGAAATCACAAACATTCTTAGTCGTGCTTTATCCATGATGGTTTCAGATAGTGGCAGTAGCCTAACGACACACCCATAATAATAATAATAAATAAAAAAGACGCAACCGAACTGGTTGCAAGAGTCTTCGCATATCTTAAAAACTAAGGAAGTTTAACTTCCATCGGAATGATATATCAAAGTCTAATGCTTTTACAAATAACATCTCATTAGTTCTTGTCTTCTCTATCCATCAACTTGGGGTGTACAGGTAGGAAAAAAATGCCGAGCAGACTGAGGAAATAGTCGGCCTACCTCCACCCATTCGAAGCAGACGAAGGCTTCGAAGGCACACGTGTTCTGTTCGGTATCTATAATACAAAACCTAACCTTTTTTTTTTTTTTTTTTTTTTTTCCCCGCCTGGCAATATAGATAGATCGAAACAATGGCAGAACAATAAGAACATCCACCTCTCCATCTCGCCACTAACTGAGCAGGTTTCTCCATCAGATACAAATGTTTGGGGGGTTGCTACCAGATTTACGGAAACTGCGTTCACCCTTCACGACTGCAAAAACCTTTATCTGCCGCACGCTCACCGCTAACGAGTCTACGGTCCATCAGTTAAGGCTAATCGGTGTTCCGTGAACCGCTGCCTGCTGCGTGTGAATTCCGCGACCTTCGATAAAAGCTGAGGAACTCGGCGGAGAGATATGACCCCTGATGATGAAACACTTATTTTAAATAGAAGGTTGGATCATGTAATGTTATCACCTATGTTTAAAGGAAATTCTTCCCCAAATTTCGACCCCGTTAGAAACATCTTAAAAAGGTCAGAAAGGTGCCGGTATGTCGATGAGAAGCTCATCGGCCCAGCCCATCGATACATTGATTTCTTATTAGTAATCCTGAGAATCAGAAAAATTCACAATCACTTGATGGCATGTATTAGTGAATAATGCGGTACTAACTACAGTTTGAAGGTCGTTTGTTCTTGGTGGTAGTGCTGTCTGCTTAGATGCGTTGTATTAACAGAGCAGCTCATCTAAGCAGAGACAATGGTTGGGTATTTGCGCTATTAGTCTTTCCGATTTATATTCAAGATTAAATTTTTTTCATACTAAACTCCTAATGTAGCCTTGTGATCAAGCGCGGGAATGCAGTAATGCACACGCGTTTGAGTGTACTTTGATTCAAGTCCGTTCAAGTGCCTTGAATCAGGGTCAGCGCAAACGAAATACGGTTAATGGTTTTATTCATTATCAAAATAATTATTTGTAAATTCCTCTGAGATAGTGGTTACCGTGCTGGTAACAGTTTTTTAGGAAATTTTCTGATCTCATGGCTGCTCTAATTAAAAAAAAAAAAAAAAAAAAAAAAGAAAAGAAAAAACAAAGAACAGAACCTTCGTAAGACCTGGTACACAGGAATAGTGTAAATAATATGAGTAAACTAGTAAGGCCCTATTTTACTCTTAGTTTAGTTTACTCTTGCGAAATTGCTGATGTCACTTGCCTTTTCCATGATACATCTTTAATGAGTCCACCAACGCACCGCAGCTCTTCTTATAGTGCCGAATCCAATGTTCCCATTTCAAGACGTGACACAAGAACATCACGGGCTAGTTGATTTGCCTGCAACAGGAGGTATGCGGATATCGCAACGCAGAATTCTCTAATAAATTTGTATACTAGTGTACACAATATGAATTAGTATATTCAAACAAATTGAATCCCGGAATTTTGCTTTGGAGTTTGGTTATTAGACTTCAGTTACGCACGATCAACCAATGTCAACATCGCTTTGAGTGATGCTTTGCGCATGTGCTTGGTCTCCGTAACAGTAGAAATAAGTCCATTGGGTGATCACTCGCGTTGCATACAGTTTAGATTAGGCACATGGTTGAGTATCTTGGTTCTGTGCCCAATACTAAGGTGGTGGGCGCAGTGCTGTGGGAGTAAGGGAGGATACTTGTCTTTCCGTTGAGACTATGGGCTACATCGAAAGGTTGGGAACCTCTGTCCTACACTGTGCCAAATCCTTGGAATTAGATTCCATGTATACACTCTGAGTCACAAAGGTAGGCTTGTCGGAACTTGGTTCATTGAAGACTACACCTACTTTTAAAAGTTTGAACTGCGTATAAAATTAAATCCGAAGAGTGATGAAATTGCTCCTCTCTTTCTTAATCTGTGAAGATTCCAGGGATAAAAAAAAAGCTAATTAGTTTTGCTCGCACACCTCAAATGCACATCCTTGCGCAACAGAAACTTTTTAATGCAATTTTTTTTCTTTAATTTCAGTATCTTACAAGTCATAATTTCTTAATACAGGGTGGGCTGAATGTCAGTTTATCTAACAGAGATGCAATATGCCGAGAAGCAAATTGCTACAAAGTATTTAAATGTGATATTAATAAAGTAATACGGGCAGGAAATTGATTTGAAGATCGAAATTGTGTAAATTTGTATGTTTGTGTATTTCATTTTGCAAATTAGAACGATTGCTGATTGCCACTCGTTTCGAAAGGTCCAGATTCGATTCCGTCTGCGACCGAAGGAATTCTTTTAGGGCACTTTAATCAGGAGAGTAGTTAGCCGACACTTCAGGCGGAGGAAACCGTATGACATGGAAATGTGCACATGAAAACACCTTGTACAGTCAAAAGAGATATAGCCAGTATTAGGATAAGTTTCCCAATATGGGGGGGGGGGGAGAGTGAAGTTAGGGATAACTACAAAGGAGGCAAAATTACTTCCCTGCCGACAGATGCGGTTATAAGGTGGTCATGTCAGAATTAATGGATGTAAAATTCAGCAGAAGTTCACTTTTAAATAAATAAATGCATATCACTACAATTTTTTGATAAAAAAACCCCTTAAAACAAAAACATTTTTGGGGGGGAAGAGGAATCATGGAAAATATACAATTTTCCATGATTACCTATATTAAAATTTAATTTCGTGTACCAAAAGTACAAAAAGTAACCGAAAACGGTGATTTATTTTTAAATATCATTTTGATGAGGGGAAAAAAAAAAAAAGAGTGAAGTGATAACTGAGCTTTAAAATGTATTTTTTATGCGCGTAAGCATATATGCGTGAAGCTCCAGTCTTCTTCATCCTGTCCTGCATATACTGCACGGCTCCCAGTGGATGCATTTCTATAAATTTTATATGGGCTCTTTTAGAAAGATTTATCAAACTATCCCAAATTTCATTAAAATCAGACCAATAAAAATCTGGTAATTATTATTTCCTGTTTTTTTTTTTTTTTATACATATCATATAGGCTGCTCACATATTGTATATTGTAGCCGAAGCAATGGATATTATATTTCCTGCTGTAGACTGATTAGAGGGATTAATGCGTAATATGGCGATTGCGCTCGTTTGTTTTGTTTGTTTGTTATTTGGTTTTTAGGAGCACTAGCAACTAAGGCCATATTACTCCGGGGATATATGGTGGTCATTCCCTGACCTTTCCGTATTTGGTGGGCACGGGCTCGCACCCCGGTCTAATCAAGAAGCGTGTGCTACGCACTGCTGCTCCTGCCCACCTGGCTACGGAGGCGTCTCGATTGCGCTCAAACGAAATGTCTCTGTTCGTACATAAAAAGACGCTGCGTTGCTTTTTGCCCATTTTTTTTATGATTATTATACATCATGAATTATTACTATTTGCTAACGCGTCTGAAATGTAACCACTGCATACCTTGAAGTAACTTGTTTTAATATATTTATATTTGTAATTTGTCAAAGAAAAAGACTATGTATATACACACACACATAGCGATCTGGATAATACTATTTATGTGAATCCGAATAAGGGTGGGAAATTGTATAAAAATACGTCCAGATGCTTACGGATGATAGTGGAAGTGTTTTACACGAAAAATTGCTCCGTGAAAATGGACAGGAAAGGAAATCGCGTGAATTTCAGCTAAAGTCTCTTTGTTTATCGCATCGAATTTTTCGTGTAGTCTTATAACTGGTGCACACTATTAACAACATATTTTTCTGAGTGGGAGGGGTGTGTGTATATTTAAAAATAATTTCGTCCTCCCATCTATTTCAAGGGGATCCAGTGCATAACAGGAACCAAATCTATTTTATTTATATTTTCACGGTTTTAGTATTTACACTGTGGCACAAGCATAGAAATGTGTGGTACCGGGAGTTTTCAGCTAGGGGATAACCAACCAAGCAGAAAGGACGACGGAACCTCAATTCCTGCAATAGCGTATAGCGATAACTTAAAAATAATCGAAAAATTTCTGTGAGTCTATATATATATATATATTTTTTTTTTTTTACATTTTAAATTTCAAATATATTTAATCGAAAATCTACTTTCGTGCACATCCTCCTTTCTGGTGCTTCCATCTATCGGGGAAATGTGGAAATATAGTTTCAAACTTTTTTGGCCATTTTCGTCGATCGAGGAAAGAAAAAAAGAAGAAAATTAAATTATAAAAATGTATCACATTTGATCTTCCACAGAGTTATTTCCCTCTTAATCATCATTCTGCAACTACATCGCAGCGGAATTCAATTTTATTAATTTATTTTTGTATAAACAAGTCGGATAGTGAAAATGATAAAATTATCTTTTGACGCAACGTTGAATACGTGTATTAGATTAATAGTTTTGTTATATGTGTATAACGAGAAAATCAACAAAAACACTCGTTTATAATGGATTCTCGGAGAGGGAGAGAGAGAGAGAGATTTCACCCCAACAATACTTTGTGTAAAAATACACAAAGTATTGTTGGTGTTCTACGGTCTACACCGTATACCCACTTCTGATCTCCATCCATTGTAAATAAACATAATCTTTATTCGAATAAAGCAATAGGATAATAAGATAAATACAATTGATAATTTTTATTCGGATGGGAATTGTGTGAAAAGATTATTTTCATAAATACAGTATATATATATATATATATTTTTTTTTTTTTTGTTTTTTTTTTCCCTTTCTTTTAAGCAAAAGTCTGTTATTTGCATTGCAAGTTGAAAAGGGAAGGACGGAAGGCTTGAAAATTTATTATTGAAATCGTAATAAGGAGGCAGAATTTTTATTAGCCGACTCTGAGTAAATTAATGCTCATTATAACGAATTCCTCGTTGTAGGCCATTCGAAATAATGGACTTTCACTTTTAAAGCATTTTTTAAAAATACATTAAAATGATTGAAAACGCGTTTAAATTATAAAATGCAATTAAAAGTTTAAAGATATACTGCGATGGGATAGTTGCTAGTTAACTGCACGTATTCTGATGGGTTTAAGAAGAAATCATTGGGATTGAACGGAGTGGGGGATTTTTAGGCGTGCTTTAACATCACATGATGAAGCGATTGACTCCACGAAAGGGAATAGTATTGTATTATGTAGTAGGGCGGATTTGTATAACGTTAGTGGTTATACAGAATTTCGCTCCTAGAGCGAAAAAGGAAGAAGCTTTTCACTGACGAAGTTACAAATGATATCTTTATTCCAATTAGAGAAATCGCCTCTTATTTGAAGATCCGGGTGTTTTCGATGGAAAATATTTTTCAAAAGAAAATCGGGATTGCGCCTTTGCAAAAGCTAAGGTTACTGATCTCCCCGGGTTGTTTGAGGTAAGCGCCTAGGCAACTAAGGCCACGAAGTGTTAGTATATCAGAGGTTCCCAAACTTTCTCGGTTCACGGCGCCCTTAGTGTCCCAGTAATTTTTTTCACGGCACCCCTAGGCCAAAAGAAATACCTAACACAGTGGTTTTCGACCATTTAATATATATAATTATATATCATATATTTTAATTTAATATATAATAATTTTATTCTTTATATAGAGGTACTAAATAAAGATCAATTAGAAATCACCACAAAATTAAAAAGATACGGTACAATGGATACCTGTCTATGATGTCTGTACACCTTTATAATGAAATAAATGTATAAATTAAAAAAATAATATTAAAATAATAATAATAACTTTAAGTAACTTAAACCGAAATTACACGGCACCCCAAGAATGTTGTTGCGGCACTCCGGTTGAAAACCGCTGGTTTATATGATGTCTGTATATTGTGACCTACTTACACATACGTAGTAATGAGAATCCAAGTTTCTGGAGGGAAATATGAGGCCATTATGAGGAGTAATGAAGATTTAAGGAATTGTTGCACTAGGTAATTGCTGTATCATGTATTTTGACTATCGAATATGTGTCCGTCTTTGAAGCAAAATGTAATTTGGAAATCCGTTTGCTTGCTTGAAGGAACGTACCAATATATTTTCATATTTTGGACGTTGTTGTTGCTGGTTGATGATGACAGAGAGGGAGAGTAACGGAAGATATTCTAGATATGTTTGCTTTATGTTGATGAGCGTTGAGAGAGAGAAAGATATTGACAATTGATCAAAATGAAGGATATGTCTACACTATAAACCAGATTGGGCATCGAACCTGGGCAAGCTGTCCGCTTTCGTGTATCATCTTTTTCCAAGATATGCTACAAAAAGTATGGTTTTGTAAATAGAATAGCAAAGATGCTGCTATCTGAATTTCTTATTGGTTCATTTCGTTTATTTTGAAGTTGCTGTCAGTGCTAATTGGCAGTTTATCACTCTTTTGAACATAAATTAAAACTTATTATATTATAAAATAGAATATATATATTCTAATTTGAGATATTATAAATAAAGTGATAAGCTCCGCCTATTTATTAGAATGGTTTTATTGCATAACGGATCGTGTAAGATTTGTTAAATTTGTTGAAAATTGCGTGGGTGTTGCTCCAGTAAATTTAGAGACGTTATCGTATATGCCGATGCCTCATGGATTCAACTACCTTGTCATTTATGCCGAACAGCTCACCCCGGTTCTTGTTGTAGAGCAAAGTTAACCAAAAAGATTGTTTGGTTATGATAACTTACTACGCATACTACGTGGAAGATACTACGCATACAGTTTCATATATGAAATCCCGTCATTCGTTAGGAAAGGAGTGAGATCAATGAATGGGACGAGTCATTTCACTCAGGAGTAGCTAGTTTGGGTAGAGTGAATGGTTTTTCATCCGGCAGAATGTGAAAAACGGACTGAGAACACATGCTTCTACACGCATAAAATACATAAAGTATTAGAATTATTATTGATCTGGTTTGGTCGTGTAATGACTACTATGAATAAATTATAAAAATAATAAAGCATGATTAACGTAACTATGAAAGTTTCTCTTTTGTTTTTGTTGTTTTTAACACGTTATTCAGTCTGTTACTGCATTTATTTACTGATGACTATTGACGAGGAAAACGCCCAGTGTTTGTTCTGGTTAGCTGGAGCGAAGTCACCATTTACAATGTAACAGACGTTCAGAACGAAGTACGGATGAAAACTTTCTGGAGCTTGGGGTGGATAGATACCCCAGTTTCCAGAATTTCTTTGGATTTTTCTCCACTGCGCAGTACTGAATCACTGAAAACGAGAATAGCAAATGCTATACAGTTACTCTCTAATGCAAATAGTGAAATTGTACACGCCCTGCAGGCATTCAAGTACACTTCTACACCGCAGATGATGCACTTAAAACAACAAAGTGACAAACTGGCGAGATAAAAATTCTGAAAATAATAGATGTTTAATAAACGCGCACACAGAGAGAGAGAGAGAGAGAGAGAGAGAGAGAGAGAGAGAGAGAGAGAGAGAGAGAGAGAGAGAGAGAGAGAGAGAGAGAGAGAGAGAGAGAGAGATGTTGTTGTTATTTGGTTTTTAGGAGCATTAGCAACTAAGGCCATATTGCTCCGGGCATATGCGGCGGTCATTCCCTGACCTTTCCGCATCCTCCGTATTTGGTGGCTCACGGGCTCGAACTCCGGTCTAATCAAGAAGCGTGTGCTACGCACTGCTGCTCCTGTCTACCTGGCTATGGAGGTGCCAGAGAGAGAGAAAAGTACAATTTAAAACCCAAACAGGTTAAGCTTAACGGCGGACATAGGGGACACCCTGGAAACCGCCAGTAAACTACAAAAAATACTTTGAAATCCGTCTGGCGTACAAGAGAAATAAAACAGTTTTTAGAATTGATCCAGTTCTTGTTTCAGTTGTAAATGTTGGTTTGAATCGGCAAGAAAGGAACTCAGCTCTTTAAACCTTGCTTTATCATATTAAATAGCCGACGTTCCATTGACGGAATTCAATCCTAGTCCTTTCCAAGCAGGCAGCAAGTTACCGCCCTTGTCCTAGTTTGCACGAACTTTTGCGTGCTTTTACATCCCTCTCCCCAAGTATTGTCCCGTTCGAGTTCATTGCGCTTCTGTTCATATGAATCAAGGGCCAATAACTTAGTAGCAAAATCCATTATTACTAGGTGAATATTGTTAAAATTCAGGAAAGGAGCATCAAAAAGTGAAATACATATAAAAAGGGCCCACTGTCTATTTTACTTTCTTTTGGGGTTGCCTAGGTCATTGTGACAGCTTGGTCGAAACGATATATCGCCGCATGCCACTCGTTTGAAAAGTTGCGGGTTCGATTCCCTTCGATGATTAAAGGAATTTCTAAAGGATTCCTCAATCGAGGCTGTAGTTAACCTTACAGCCTCCACCACTCTCGGGCGGAGGCTGTAAACTAATTCCCCCCATGAGTTATTCCAGGTTTTTCAGCCCACGAACACACTTTTATAAACAATACACAGTGGTACAATATGGCCTAAGTAGCTGATGCACCTATTAACCGATAACAAAAGCTTGTTCCCCAGGTCCCGCTAAATACCAATTTGAAACTTTTAACTGCCTTTTGTGCCTTGGTACCTGTTAGAAGACTATTTGGATATCAGACTGAATGTCACATGTTGAATGCTTTTCAGAAAACACTATTGTTTTTATCACTGAAACTTAACCCGAGCCCCCTAATCATTATTGAGTTAATTACTGAAAACTGGCTTCACTCAGGAGGTGTTTTGTGTCAAACCGTGAAGAATCAGACTTAACTGATTCGTTGAGAATTCCTTCGTAATATAATATTCTATTTTTTAAATCGCTTAAATGAAATTTATTATGATCCTTATATCCTTCAATTAACTTAACCCACTTCCAGTTACTAACTTTTCTCTGACAAGTCCATCCTGTTTTATTAATTTTAATACTTAATATATAATGCGAATAACATACCAAATGCAAACATAGGCTGAATTTTAACAAAATTTGCGATTTAAAAAAAAATGTTTGATGTTCCACTAGTGTAAATGTTCCATTTTCTTAGTTTGTATATAATTCATTTCTGTTCAACTTTTATGACAATTGTCACACACAATTTATTTGGGCAAAGCAGTAATGTGATCTGAAATGTTAAACTAATTCTTCGTATCCTGTATTAAGAAAGGTTTTCCACTAACCAGACAAGCTTTATCCGAACGTTGTATTATCCGAGTTTCAATCACTGATTTTGAGCAACCTGCACAAATCCAACATCAAAGCAACAGAAATACCCAAACATTAAGGAACAAGAAACGAGTAGATGGTATATCCATTTTCTCTTAGTAACATTTTCTAAACTATCCTTGAGCTATCCGTAGCCTAGTGGTCAGGCGCGCGGGTGCATAAGTACACGTGCCTTGAGTGACCGGAGTTCAAGTCCGTGACTGCTGAATACGGTGCTGTTTCTTGTATTCTGTGTATCTTGTTTGGTCGTCCCGGATTATAAACAGAAAATTTATTTATTTATTTATATGAGTAAGAAATAAACTGATTCCATTATAGTAATCGCAGTTCTTGACGTATTTTATAGTTTGGCTCCGTAGTCCACTTAGCTAATCCCGTCTTTTGTTATCTGAATTGCAGTAATCATTAATACAGTGACACCAGTGTAATTGTGCATGGTTTTTTTTTTTTTTTGTTTTTTTTTTTACTTTAAAACCAAAGGCTTCAAACTCTTTTAATAAGTATTCCAGCTGGCAATGTAAAGAAAACAAGTCAAGTAATTTTCGCAGTGCGGTACATTTTTGTAATGTAATTTACTTATTTCTTCCTGAATGTTAACAACAATTCAAATATAAAGCGTATATCACGTTCCTGCTGTGATTAATATATAATTAGCGAATAGTTAGTAATTCATTATTTCGATATTTAATAAACCGATAACAAAAAACCGAGCCACTCAAAAAGAACTAAGTTTCTGCGCTAATGGAGAGCATCATTTCGTTTCTGCGCATCCATATTACCATGTCATTCTTTCTTCCACATGGTATTTAGTATTAATAATGGCCACACGGTGCAAGGAAGCCTATGACTTATGCTACACCAGCCAAAAAAATAAAAATAATAAATAAAAATAATAATAATAAAATAACAAAAAATACATAAAATAAAATAATAAGAAAAAAAAACAAATTAATAATAATAAGAAGAAAATTTAAAATAATAATAATAATTAATAAAAGAAAAGGAAATGGACAACCTATGCATTTCCCTCCTCCCTTAGGTTTATCCAGCTGACTTTTGAATTTCCTCAGACTGTCAGCCTCTACCACCCATGTAGGTAACTTATTCCAGTAATTTATAACTCGCTGGCTAAAATAAAACTTCCTGCAATCCAGTCTAAACGACTCCTGCCTCCCCGTAATTTGAAATTATGGCCCCTAGTTCTAGAATCATTTATAACCTTGAAAATTTCGTCTTTATTCATTTTGCTTATGCCTCTCAGAGCCTTAAACATCTCAATCAAGTCTCCTTTAAGGTGCCTAGTTTCCAAGCTCTGTAACCCACATATTTGAAGTCTTCCCTCATGGACGCCCTTTTTTTTTTTCAATCTTACCAGGCGAGTTATCCGTCTTTGGACCCTTTCAAGAAAAACAATGTCTTTCTTTAGGTGCGTTCTCCATACTTGAACACAGTATTGCAATAGACATGGTGTTCTCAATCGACAAACTCCCATTCTTCATTTCATGGTTGTTAAGGCCCTCACCGGTGATGTGATCATTTCAAAAAAAAACAGCGTTATCTAAATGGAATAAACCATCTCTTTTACTTAAATTCAATGTAATTTAATTTGCATATGTTATTATTATTTTGGCACTTTGTCGCTATCAACATTCGATGTGTAATTAATAATAATTACATTAATTACAGTAATTAATAAGAATAAATTTTGAGACATACAAACGCTGAAAAATTTTGCAAGCTTCCTCTGAACGTCTGTGTTAGGAATCCATACCGATGCTGTAACTTTTTAGACAGGTAATATTAAAAGGAGTTATTTATTCATGAATGCTTTGTATTATACAGGTACGTTTCTAAAGCACCTACGAAGTAGATGCTTTAGAAACGTACGGTTGAGAGTTATAATTGAGAGTTATAATAATTTTCTTAATGGAGTGTTCTTAAATCGATGTGAGATTTTGTCTACACCGTATTCCAGGCACATAAAAATGGACCCACCGCTTCTTATTAGGAGACTGAGGTGGAAATAAGAAGTATTATCTTGAATATAGGGTTTTGCTGCGCTTTCGTACCCTTTAGTTGCTGTGGGCGACCACCACTCCCCTTTCATTTAATCCCTCGAAGACAGAGAGCGAGCGTTATGTTGTCCTCCGCACTCTTAACGGTGATTTTAGGACACGGAAGTCAGCGACCCCAACTTTATGCTACGCAGGCTTACGGCAAGGTTGGTATTAGCCAGAGGGTATCGGGGATGAGGGGGGACGTGGGGAGAGAAATCGACGCCTTGAGAATGTTCTATAAATGTAATGACCGGCAGAGGGAGTGCTGAGAACATTTTGCGAAAGGAAGTGCTGTAGATAGGTTCAGGCTGTGTGACAGAGGGAGGCATGGATAAAAACACGCATGGGGGATCTACTAATGATAGGAAACAACTTTTGGCCGTGAGACAGATGAGCACGCGGCGTGCACGCTACCGTTTCGTACATTCTGAATGACGGGCAGAAGGTGATTCGACCACCTGTTGCTATACGGTGGAGACTGTTTGTTTTGTTTTTATTTTCTCAGAGACTGGGTAACGCTTGGTATCAGTGCACGCAGAATAAAGAGGGTGATCGAAAAGTCGCGCAACCTTTAATTGTTTTATTTTTTTTTAACATTTTTGTTTTTATCATAACATGGAAAGAGAGCAATTGATTATTGCAAATAAACTTCCATTTGATACTGTGTTTGAATAAATCCTTTAAGGAAGGATTAGGCATCCTCTTGAAGGGGTGTATGGATGAGTTGAGGCGCAGGTTTTTTTTTTTTTTATAGGTGATGCTGTATGAGCTTGCTTCCTTGCAACATTTGCCACTATAAATACTAAACCACATCCGCAGAATGTCTCGGGCGATTTCCTGCTGTGTAGCACCAATTCACCATTGCCATCCCTTGAATTCCGAAGTAAAGTTACATCAGTTATGTTTGAAATAAAAACCTCAGTGTGTTATTAGTGGAGGTCCTCTAACGTGAGAGACTTTTTGCATATAAATTCCGTTTTATGGATCATTTCAAACAAGTACGCGGTACACCAAGGTGTTACAGTGTTACGGCCACGCAGTCGAGTGGTCAGGGGCGAGAGTGTAGTAGCAAGCTCTTTGAGTGGACCGTGACTGCTAAACTCATATTTAACAATTGTATTCATGATTTATTGTGAACTCTTCTGACCGGCGTATAAATAAGGACATTTTTTTTTTATATTGATCTTGTCTAATAAGCATGTATGTACTTCGCGGTTACATTCTTAGTAAAACAAAGGTCCAACCGTACACTGACCTAAAATAGTACACTGCACCCCAATTACTTGTTTTGATATGTGATCAGCAATAAATATTTGAAAAGTAGAGATTTTCAATACAGATTTCTATGGTATTGAAACTTACAAAAAGGTAAAATACACGAAAACAATGAGTACTACAGTGAAGTTCAAAAATAAAGTTTTGGCTTTGTCATCGTAAAAAAAATGGCAGTGAATGCGAATAACAATTATAAATAAATAATTTTTATTTCCATCACGACAGATTGCCAGGAACTTAGTCAGTAGGGCTACTGATGTAATGATTGGGATACAAACAAAATGCTTTGCCATGTGTCACCAGGACAAGAACTAAGCTTACAGCGTTAAAGTTAAAAATCACAAGGCACGTGATAAATCGCGTAAAATACCATTGAATGATGCGTTGTGTTATAGTCACAATTTTAGCCTCAGCTGGCGGGTATTAACGACATTAACTTGGTGCTACCCATATATTATGTGCTTTTGCAATTGTTAAGTCTCTTCAGGACAAAAACACGGTCTGTCGTGTTTCGATAGACCAGAAAAGTTCAATTGGTAGGTCTGTATTGTATTGGTATCTGTATTGGTACTGCTTCATTTATGAAATGGCATGAATATAGCCAATTGTCACTCGTTCCGAGAGGCCTGGGTTCGAACGCTTTGGAAAATGGGGAAATTCGTAAAGATCTTTCAATCGACGCTATATTTGCCGATTTTAGGGGAAGGGGGATAAGGTTTCCACCGCACAATTATACAAATCGGATCGTTAACACACACCTATACAGGCATAACACACGATAAAAAAAAAAACAAAAAAAAAACAATATTATCTAGCGTACTATGACCAAAGTTTGGCAGAGGTGAGCCAAAAATATCGTTCCCTCATTCAGGGTATTAAATAAACTGGATTTGAGCAAAGCAACGGCTTGTTCTTGAGATTCCTTGTCGGTATTTGTTAAGTGTCCTGTATGTTTAAATGATTCCGTGGACCAGAGCCGAGGTTGAGTAAGGCTTTGGCCTTGCGAATTTATATTTTGTAAGCAAGGTTTTTGAAAGCTGAAGTTAAGGAGGTAGTGTATAGAAGGTACGAGCATCAAGTGGGCCACGTGAGCTCCCAAAATTTCAATCCCCCTCTCCCCAACACAATTGTTTGAGATATGATACCACATTTCTCAAACAACTGTCTAGATTTCTGTATCATAATTTATGGAAGAACGTATCAGAGTAGTCATGGTGTGTTCTTCATGGTCGTTTTCTTGTTTATTTTATAGAAGTCCATTTCAGTGGTCCAGAAGACTGCCATGAATGATAGGCTAGAGTCGATTATCGCTCAAAATAATCTGACAGGCCGGTTAGTGAGATTATGTGCAGCGCAATAGAAGTTTTCAGTGGTAATAGTGTTAAAGTGATGTGGCCGTCTGTCTTGGTTGCGTCTGTATAGATACATATATCCTTTTTTTTTTTTTTTTAGAAAAAAGTAGGTCGATGGGATGTTTCGCATAATTATAAAATTATGCGAAACAAGATTATGTTTAAACTTCTTTGATAATACACTTCTCATCCAAAGGGCTTGTTCATTACTAAAAACGGGACTGTTCGAAAAATCTTCTTGCTGCTGCCGTAGTGATAGCTGTGTCGTAGCGACTTTAGGGCTTTCATAGGCCGACCAGTCTTACTCGCTTTGAGCTCAGAGGCCTCGTAGAAATCCTATTTCTACGAGGACTTTAAACAAGATCTTGTTTGCAATTTTCTTTTTTCTTAATTTCTTTCCTCCGGAGGTGAGCAATATATTTTATACTTTAGTATGTACAATTGTTTTCGGAATCTGTAACAGTCAGCATGTTTCTTTCTTTTGCAGTATTATCTTTGTATTCTCAATTATTTTTTTCATGAAAGATGTTATACCATTGCCGTTATGAACGTTGTAGACGGTTAATGATTACAGCAAAGACCATAAAAAGTGAGCCTTCTAAATATATCAAAGCGAGTGAGTTGATTTTGTTACGCCGCCGAAAACTGTTGGTTTTAATTTCAAGAGAAATGCAGGAACAGCTTATTTTTTATGAAAAAAGGACTTATATAATCTTGGGTGTATCCGTTATAAATGACTGGAGATATACAAAAGGGGGGGGAACTCTACCTGAAATCCACACCCAACGCAAGTTTATTTAGGAGTTTGGCAATATGTATACAATATACGGGGTTGTTAAAATTAAAGTACCCCTAGGAGCGAGTTCTAAGGCTCGTACTGAAGAGATTTGGACAACAGGTACAATAAAGAATGTGCTCGCCATTTATTGGGGAAAAAAATTAGTTACAAAATTTGTCACTGTATGGCGCTGTGGCAATACAAATCGCTTGGACAGCGTTACAATTGTTCAATGTGCCCTCCATTATGGCCAACAACAGTTTCCATTCGAAGAACAGCATTTTCTACAGTAGAACGGAACATGTCAACTGGAACAGCCAGCACATGACGTCGAATGCTGTCTTTCAGATCTGCCAGAGGTTGACATCTTTCCCGATACACCTGGTTCTTCAAAAAACCCCACAACCAGAAGTTGCATGGGCCAAGATGTCTGGAAACAACGGCTGATGACCCGTTTGTCTGTAAAGTGTTGCCTTAGCAATCTGTGGATGTGGGGTGGCGCACCATCTTGCATAACTATGGTATCCTGAAGGCACCCACGTTGTTGCAGCTCTGGTATTGCGAAATTTGACAACCTTTCATAATATCGCTGTCCAGTGACGGAACAGGTGCGGGGTCCAGTCGGTGTTACCAGTTCAAAAAAATATGGCCCAATCATGAATGTGGCCGTAAATCCACACTACACCACACCACACTGTCACCTTTGGAGAATGCAATGGGACCCCTTGGATTTTCTGTTGCCCAAATGCGACAGTTGTGCGTATTCACTTGTCCATTTAAGCAGAAGTGGGCTTCATCACTCCAAAGAATGTTCTATGGCCAAGTGATATCCACTGCCATTCGTGCCAGAAACTGAAGTGCGTATGTGAAACGAATATCTGCTTCACAATGCTTTAGCATGTGCATCTTGTAAGGATAATACCGCAACAACTGACGCATTACACCAAGCTATCCTGTCGCTCCAAATTTCGCAATCATTTTGCTGACAGCACAAACAGTCGTAGGTCCACGCATTATGCGCTTCTGACACCGGAATTCTCTGATAGCCGCAGCTGCATTGTTGCTGTTCTGAGAGTATAGCTTCACTAATAGCTTCACAACTTCCTTTTCCTGCACCGTTGTTGGAATTGCTGCTGTAGTGCAGGCAAAAATCTACAGTACTGTACTGTTTGATTTTGAAGAGACTGCTTTGCTTTTATACGGAACAGCAGAGCTGAGTAGTGGCGCTGTTGCAATAACTTACGATTATGCAAATAACGTAAGTTATTTGCATAATCAATCTGCATGACTCTGATGGGAGACAAACGATTCCGTAGACGTGGTGAAGAATACCATCCAGACTGTATGGTGTCTATGGTGAAATTCCCAACCAGCCAAATGATATGGGGTACATTTCGCCTTCAATTTTAACCTTCAATTTTAAAAGGTTCCGTAAATGCCAATGGAAGGCAAATTGCTGCCAACCATTAGAGACCATTTCAACCTGCCAAGTACCTGCATCTTTCAGGACGACTCTGCTCCTTGTCATCGGGGGGCGAAAAGTGGAAGTAGGCACTGCTGTAGTTACTTTAGCTTCATTTCTGCATTAGAGGTTCGACAGTAATGTGTTTACATTTGTTACAGGTGAAAAAATGGTTGGAAGAACGGTCCATTTCAACAGTTAGCTGGCCAGGAAACAGTTCCGACCTTAATCCTATAGAAAACTGTTGGCATCGTGTGGAATCTGCAGTTGCCAGAAACCAAAGACCCTTCGTGAACTTCAGGAAGCCATAATTCGTGTTTGGAACCACGAACTATCAGTTGATTATCTTCAGAAATTGATCTTGTCAATGCCTCGACGGTGTGCTGCTGTCATCAGGGCCAGAGGCGGTTCAACTAAATATTAGTTTGCACCTGGTGAACTTTTCATTTTGTTTTCCATTTAAAATGATAAACTGAAGCAAATTGAGGAATTCTGATAACATTTCAGTCATAATTGTCGTGTTTACCAAAACTATTGTATGAAGGTTGCAATATTTTGAGAGCATCTGCTGACAAATATTAGTTAGCTTTGCCTTAACTATTAATAAATATCTTTTGTTTAACATGTAGGTTAGTGCAAATGCATAATTTTAACATTGCTGTCTACTAAAGTAGTTGAATTAATTAATTAAATTGGCATCGTTTTGGTTATCTCAAATTGTGCCTGCCTTCACAACGAGTTGCCATGGTATTGTACTACCTCGAATAACACTTCACCATTGGAGAAGACTATTGTTATTTATTCTCGGCGGATACCACCATCCAGACGGCACCGTTTCAAAGCTTGTTGGCTTCTCTTCGGTGGGTTGGCAGGTACCCTGGTGTTGCAATAGTGACAACCCAGTTATGAAGTATAACTTCACAATATGAGAGATGCCTGGTGGTGTGTAGTGATATAGACTATAAAGTACTTAGGGGCAAAGGCCTCATACTACGAGGTAGAATGACTAGCATGTAGGTTGTCACTATTGCAATACCAGGGTACCTGCCCACCCACCGAAGAGAAGCCAACAAGCTTTGAAACGGTGCCGTCTGGATGGTGGTATCCGCCGAGAATAAATAAGACTTCTCCACTGGTGAAGTGTTATTTATTCGAGGTAGTACAATACCATGGCAACTCGTTGTGAAGGCAGTCACAATATGAGATATAACCAAAACAATGCCAATTTAATTAATTAATTCAACTACTTTGGTAGATAGCTAAGTTAAAATTATGCATTTGCACTAACTTACATGTTAGTCATTCTACCTCGTAGCATGAGGCCTTTGCCCCTAAATATTTTATAGTCTATATCTTTTGTTTATATTTCTCTTTGTGACGCTAGTCATTAATGTAACATACCATTGCGAAAAAGGGTTAGAAATGTGAAATTCCTAGGTGATGGATGCACTTTCTTTGAACACCAGTGTATTTATTATTATATATATATATATTTTTTTTTTTATGCAGATGGTTTGTATTCAAATTTGAATTTACGTGTTTCAAAGGATTGACGAAGAGGCTTACAGGGAAAATATTTTATTTATATAAGTGATCACTACATGGATCAATTCGGAAACGTCACCATATTAGCTTATTTGGGTCTGTACATGATTCGAGAATTAGTAAACGTTTTCCCACTTTTACAATCTAGTAAACAAATTTTTGCTACGTAAAACTCAGAACTTTGTATCAGTTTGTGTTTCGACGTTTATTAGCAGAAATTGGAGGGAGAGATTTATAAGTTCAAGGTCATAAATTTCATCACTCGTAATACAAAATACTGTACAGGAATTACTGCATTACGCTTCATCATTAAATAATAATACTGGAGGATTAACTGTGCGAAAGGTATTTTCGTATGCCGAGACATTTCTCATTGATCTTTTCCTTAAAGTAATCTTAATGAGACTAAATATAGACAGATTAAATGCTTTCTCTTACTATGCAGATTGACTTTAAAAAATTACTGTACTCCTTAATTGTGGATCTAACTTGTACATATCATGAACTGAAAAGTCCTGAACATACCCTGCCACAGCATCTGGAGTATAACGAAAGTGTAAAGGCTTTTCTATATCAGCAGGTAATTCAGCGTTGCTGTTATTACTGATATGCAGTAACTTTGCCTTTATTGAATCCCCCTCTAGGTTTTCCCAGTTCAAACTACATGGGAATCACATAGTGGTAACTGAGAAGTTGGGGATTCAAAACCGATCCAAATGTCCCAGGGCCATCTTGCTGCAGCTACATATCATCTCCAATTTCTCTGGTAGTTAGGTGGTGTATCAGCAACACCCGTAACGTATTGCTGCATTGAGAGGCCCATCAAAGAAATACGATATCTGGCTGTATGTCATAAGTTGTGGATTATGTTCCAGTCAAGTGGAATACCGTATCCAGAAAGTTTTTGGGATCACTTCTGCTGCAACCTAGAATCTTCTCTACGTTCATATCATAACTACTTTGCTTGGTTTGTACTGCTTGTGATTTCCTGCAGTGGCTGTACTATCAAAACAGCCGACAAGAAAATGTTTTCCTTCAGTTTTTTTCAGACACATATATAATTTAGAAATATAAAACTATAGAAAATATGTATGGATTGAATATTAAAATTGGATCTTCAAAGTACCTTCAAAACTCGTAACTCTTTACTTACATCTTTTGAATAGGAGATTAGCAATCTTAAGTGTCACACCAGTGGAACATTCAGTTAGCTTTAATTCTCTTTAACTTTACATTTTTTTTTTTTTTTTTTTATTAAATATTCTTGTTTTTAGATTTTTGGTACAGAAGTTCGTGAACATGAAGCATGTAGAAGTAAGCGAAGGTTTCTTAAAGCGAATGGTATTATTAAATAATTTTGTGTTAATTATTCGTACACTTCAAATATTTTTAATTTCGAAAAAATCCCCTTCCCATTTGCCTTCTGTATACCGTATTCAGCAAGCATTGAAGAGACACTGTTTTCACAAAAAAATAAATATCGTTATTTGTTTGCGCTGCCGAAAATGTGTAAAGCAACAATTGCCTTCAACATGTCCATCCGTCTCCAAGTAATTACTTTGTGAACGGATTTTCATGGACGTTTATATTGGTTTAGAAAGTTTTGCCAAGCCAATTTTATTAAATTGTATAAAATGTAATTCCGACAAATGTCTGTCGAAAAATCCGTTATTTAGTATATGATTTATCCTTACTGTACTCGTATACTGTAATTCTCCCAAGTTTGAAATTCTGTTTTTGACAGACATTATTGAGGAATCAAAGAACAATATGGCGGATACTCCTAAAAGAAAAATTCTCAGTTGAAGCTTTAGGGCTTAATGGCCTTGGATACCTTGCCTCAAAACAACACTAACTTTATGTGAATTCCACAGTTCACTACAGTACAACTTTGTGTTGTTACACTCATTTCACGTGGGTTGAAATGGGACCATAGTGCCTGAGATCACGACGGCTGTGTGTTAAACTTATTCTGGATAATACGATGTGAAATTACTAGGTTCTGATCTATGTGTTAGACAGCTAGTTTTGAGGTTAATATCAGAAACGTTTAATGCGTTTCCTTAATTTAATTAACTGGTTGCCTCAATGCTCAGTTCTTCAGATCGTCTGTGGCATGCGTATGCATTGCGAGTTGGAGTGCCTTGATTAATCCATTCAGTTGGCCAAGGATCTTTCTTTCTAGGTCTAACAAATCCCATAACCATTTTTTCAGAATTTTAATTATCAGGAATGAATTTTTTCGTCAGAAAATAAACTGCCGAGGATGAATAAGTAGTGTCGTTGCTATCGACGAAACAAATGAACCGTTTCCACCTATTTATTTTAGATTTTATCCCTGTGAAATGTTATTTTTTTATATTCCATCACGACCACTGGGTCAGTGGAATTTACAATTAGACAACGAATACAATCTTTAACTGTATTTAGCAGTCGTTCGAGCCATGGTCCACTCAAACGCGTGTACATTAACGCATTTTTTTGGTGACGACTCGGCTAAGTCGACAGTTGTTCCATTGAGTACTCTCAATGGAACAACTGTCGACAAGTTTTCCATAACCGATATTTGCCTTAGCTAGAGTTAACTAAACTTCTTGTAATATTCCCGTAACTTTCATGAGATAGGTTGATAGCTTGAAAGTCCGTCTTACTGTGTGATGTTTATTTTCTTTATGGTGATTCAAATAATTTTGAAGTTATTTTATGAAATAACTTCAAAGTTATTTTCATAAAATTGTTTTCTAAATGCTTAATTTAAAAACTAACCACTGATTATCCTATTTTAGGTAACCTAACCTTGATTGATTAGGGTGTTTAATAGGTCGTAACTTCTATATGATATTCACTTTACATTGCCGCAATGTGCATGCGGCATTATGTTTTTTAAATGTTTAATTAAAACCCTCTTATCGTGCTTTAGACAACATAAACTTCTTTAATAAGGTTAATTAACCTTATTAAAGAAGTTTAGCATGTAAAGTTTGATTTTCAGTATCTGTCAGTAATAACTGTTTGATTGATAACAGGTATCAGTTATGATCAGCAGAAACCAATGAGAAACAAATGATAGTGAGATTGTCACGCGAAAGAGTTGTGCCACACAGCTTATACACGCATGTTCAATTCAGACTATTCCAATGTGCACGAAAGGGTTTATCAAATGTGCTTTGAAGATTATGCTACGAGAATTCTGCTAATATTTTCCGACTAATATATATATATATATATATATATATATATATATATATATATAAAATCGAATTTCAGAAAACTAAAAATAAGGTACAGCAAAACAAACACCGCCAAACTAATTCTCACTTTATTATTCAGCAGATCACCGCTAGCCTCACAAAGTGACACAGTTCCAAAAATTTCACTCGAGAGAGACAGTAAGTTGTCGGTCTAGCAATACTAATCTATCATATGGAAGGTCGGAAAAGTCTTTGTAGCTTTTAAAAAAAATATTTTAGTTAAATCTTGTCTTTTTCTTCTGAACTTGAAAGACTAGAACTGATTTCAATTTTTCAGTGTTTTTTGTTTTCTACTCAGAATTCGCGGAAACCATCTTGGCAAAACTTTTGCTCGATTCAGGAGGTCAGCAAATCGGGTTTGTTGATTGGGGATTTATTTGGCGCATCAGAATCTGTGGCCATAGTGCGCCAAGCAGATCGGGTCTGCTTGTTTTATTAGTGAATTGAACTCTTTAGTTAAATGAATGATTAGCTTTATACTCGACTATCAAATTTGTCACTGCTTTGAACATTTTTGTCTGTTTTGTGCGCATTATGGATATCGTTCCTGCCTTTTAAATTTATCAAACTCTAGGCATAATCTGACTCCAGTAAAATTGGCTTAATATTTGAACTGTCCCACTTTCAGATTTCCCCAACTTCACAAAAAAAAAAAAAAAAAACCACGGTTGCTGTCCATTCCGATAGCTAGCAGTACAGTAATTCATCTTTGCATGAATTACGAAACGTCTGTACAGATTGTTGCAAGTGAAACACCTAAGCCGCACGGTAAAATGAAAAAGAGGCTCACTACAAGGTAGAAAATTGTAGAGGGTTATCCCAAATGCAATCCAGCTTGAAATGCAACAAAATTTTATAAAAATGAATACGTAATTTAATTAAAATTGTTACAAAATATGCTAGAAATGTTCACCTTGCTCGTCAGAGTGACAGTTCCAAAACTGTGATTTGAGAGACACGCCTTCATATATTTTAGCGTGTTTATTGTCACTTCGTGTTCATCAGTGATAGAATGCAGTCCTCAATATCTTGCTTCAGTCTTATTTGCCTCGTTTCGATATTTATTACCGAATGTACTAGATATTTTTGAAATGGTGTGAATACAACGTAATGTTTTAAAATAAATACGCGTTCTTCTCGGGAAGTGGGGTTGTGCTCTTCAAATACCATTGCCACCACAATGAAACTGGCTTCTGTCTAAAAATATCTCCTTACACACCCAGTGACATCATATACTCTGTTGCCGTAGCTGTGCATACCATTGACCAATGGGTTTCTCGATAAACGTATAACCCTGGGTTCGGATATAAAATATCGTTACATGGTTCATGTGGTCCACCTACTTTTCCGCATTGGCAGCAAGTTATATATCATAGTTAAAGAACAACTTCGCCAATATCGCCATTAAGTAAAAGGTGAGGAAAATGCAAAGCGCTCCGTTTTTTTTTCCCCCTTTTATAAATGCCTTTAGTTTCACTTCAGAGATTAGTAGTGTCTGATCATGAGTTTGAGCCGCTGGGCTAAATTTCGTTATGGATCCCAAGTATTTTGAGGGGAAAAACAAAAGCACTTGGCAACACATACATAAAATAATGTTAATAAACTCACTAAATGAAAAACCGCATGCTATGTCCCCATATACAGGAAATACATGACGCCCCTCTACATAAGCAATAATTCTAAAAACTGTGCGCGATTAAGCCGAAATTTTATGAAATTAATCTTATAGTTTATTGATAACAGGCAACAATGCTATTTCATATTGAATTCCGATGATATGTCACTGAGGGTGGGGATATGAAAGTTTCTACCGGCCAGACGGAAATTAAACCCTGTTTGATATCAGTCTAATTAATGAGGAGATTGGGTATTGACTCGCGAAAGGTTGGCGGATAGTAACAAAGGGAATAAATGCATCCCAAAATACAAGGTAAAACTCAGTGCCTTCCCTCTAAAGCTTTATAATGGTGTCGCCAGAATCACTGAATGGAAATCATTGTCTTGCTGCACAATATGCCGAGTCAAAGGGAGGTGGTTAAATTATGCCGACAGACAATGGAGAGTTTTTTCCTCTTATAACACGTGAGGGTGCACCTGCTCACACAGATGCGTTAGTATGAGATGAATATAATTATAACTGAAACAATTGATGACGTATCAGCTTAGGGTTGAAAATCGAAGTGAAACTAGTTTTGACCTGAGAGGACGCGTGACATTGCCAATAAATTCTTTATGTAGAGGTACCTCTTAAGCAGGTTAACACATCTGTAATTTAAACACATGACAAAACAAGTTTTTATTTCTTCAGAAGTAAGCATAATGGTTATACAAGATCGTTTTCAATCCATTTCTAGCGTCCGTTTGTTTTGAAATTTTGAAAATATTTTTGTATATTTCTCCGTATTTCCTGTAGATGGCGCCAGTGATATCGACATTACTTAACACTCTGTGTCAAGTCCTCTTCATTTGGGTTGTTAGTCGATCTCAGAGATTGGGACTGGAGCCTCATATTTACTGGCAAAGGGAAGACCTGCCCTCCCTTTGGAAGCAGAGCAAAGAACCCTCTCCTAATAAAGCCCAACCACCGAATTTGAAAAAGTGAAGATTAATTTCGGAAAGTGACGAATTTCACATGATAAAATTCTCTTAATTATGTTATCTAAAGTTGACATCTTTCTTTGCCTTCATAGAAAGTGAAAGGAATGTTTAATGTAATGGGAGAGTTTGTTTTCTGTGCTCTTATTCATAAACACATTTCTTTTCTGTATTTTGAATTTGCAAATCTGAACAGCGGATGGACATTTAGTAAAAGCAATTAATCAATGATGTTTTCAAACTATTAATTACTGCCAAAAAATTGCACGACGAGGAGATCATTCAAAGCATGTATTCGACGTGCTTTTCATGTTACCAAACTGTAACATAAAATTTTGGCAACGATTGACCAGTTTATTCTGCATTCCCGTTCATAGAGCTCATTTGGAGAGGTCGTGGGTTCGATTTCGGTTGAAGACCCGAATTTCTAAAGATCTGACCCCGTACGTTATTCTGAATTTTTAGTCGCACAACATGCAAATCGGCCTTTGAACAAACCTCTACACACATAATAAACTTATGTGTAGAAGTGAAGCGCACGCAACCGACACATATGAAAAACAATATTATTTATTAATGAAAGAAAAAGAAAAAAGGACAGTTGCACCACTTGTGTACCCAGTAGCAAAGACACTGTCAATTAATTAAACATTAAAATGCATTAAATAAAATGAATAACGTTTAACAAAACAACAGTTTATCTTAAAAAGATGAACTTGAAAAAAAAAATAAATAAAATAATTTTTTTAGAAAACTACCAATAGTTCTGTCCAGTGGACTATTTAGCAGCCGACCTTCGAAAACCGTTTTAGAGCTGTATTCTCGAAATGTAAGGGAATGCAAGAAACAGTAAAAACAACATTAGAAAATGCTGTATTTGCTGTTTACGATACCTCAGAAGCGATCATCAGAAATACTGAAGTTTGTCCTTCTTTCTCCGACATTAAAGTATCGGTTACTAGCGCAAGAGTATTTATAGCGTCATATTCGTAACCCATCCATCCGTTGGGTTATTAAAAAACTTAAGACTGTGTTAATCTTAAAACTGAAACTGGATACTTGCAAGATGCTAGAAAAAAAATATGAAAAATCGTATGCATTTATGAAGGAGTTTCTCCTCAACAAAATGACACAAAGAACGCAATCAGTGATAAATTTTCAGTGGTAAGAAAGATACCAGAAAAGAAGTGCTACTTTAAAATTAAGCTGAAAGAAAAATATGTAGTGTATATACACTGCTGTGACTAAGACGTATAACCTGACCTCACGGCATTTCATTGTATAGCTATGTATGTATGAGTAATATTCATCCAAGTGGCAACCCATAATACCCATAGTCGCAGGACTATAGGTATTGTGAGTTGCTTTACTTATTTTATTTTATTTATTTACTTCCTGTCCTTTATTTTCCTTTTCCTGACGAAGAACGAATATAGGATATTCCAATTCTTCGTTAGGGAAGCGGATCGACCCGAACCATTAACAACACAGATATCAAAAATCGTGTGATTTCACCTCCAGATTCCTTGTTAAATAACAAGGTTTTTGTTTAGCTAGTTAGTTACTTAAACTTTTGTCTCTTTAACTAAATGCGGTCGTTTTAGTTTCCTGTGATGAAAATTAGTCCCTGGAAGTAGTTTCAGTTGGCTCACGGTGTCGTATTTGACGACGTTGTTACACTATAGAATGAAATATGGGCTAGTTGCTATATGCATCTTTGAGGTGCCAATTAAACGCTTATTGGAAGACTTTCATAAAGTACCTTTGGGGTGTCCTAGCTCAGTTAGTATTGAGAAACTTTGTTTCATTCAGAGCTGATATCCTAAAAGTAAGATCACGTTTGTCCAACCTAGGATGAATGCTGAATCAGTAACCCTGTATTTGATTAGATAATTTTAAGGATCTTGTTTAGATATTTGTCTAAACTTTGTCTGTTTCACTTCATGCTTTCGATTTGGTTTTTCGTCATGGCCGTTCAAGCACAAAGCAGGAAAAAACGTTTTTGCAGAATTTCTTGGAAGAAAGCTTTTTCAGTAGGATGAGAAAACTGTGATACTACCAAAAAAAATTCAAAGATAGGAAACACTTACTCAGTCCATCTCATTGAGACTCCGTTGTCTTACTTCTGTTTCTAAAGTCTACATTTCTCCCTTTATAAAACAATGCATGAAGTGTGGGAACCTGACGTGGATGATGCATTAAAAAATTATAAATATGGTACGTTACTTATAATTAATGTGGCTGTTAAATACGGTTAATGATTATTTTCTTATCAAAATTGGATAATTTAAACTCCTCTGATCAGATGCGGTTATGCCGCAGTACAGAACTTTAAAAAAAAAAAAAAAAAGTGTAATTTTATAACTAGTTATATAACTTAAGATAAATGAGTTAAATATTAAATATGTGATATGAGCAACTCTTTCCTAATGCCATAAAGTGGTTACGATTATTATCGATTTACACACACAGCACTTACTGGGCTTGCTGATTGCTACCCCCCCCCCCCATCCTTTCTTAATTTTGTTCCATTTCATACAAGTGACTCCACGTACAAGTATTTTAATTATTTCTGACCATGGTGTATCATCCAGTAGTCCTACTACCAGTACTGGTATTAAAAATAACAAGAGAACAATGGAAAGGCAGATAAACGGATATTAATTATATATTGGGTTTGTTGGCATGTTATTCTAATTTGTTATTTTGCCAAGATTTAAGCAGTGACATTATGGCATTGTCTTGTCTTTTTATTTTTCCGAAGACAAAGTTTTATTATTATTTTTTTATTTATTATTTTTTTTTTATGTCGGAAATATAATTTAGTAATAGTGATGCGCAGTGTCAGTATTATGTATCTAGCCATCCGACGAAATTACCTACTGTATCTCCGTCCGACTTCTTGACGTCTGCTTGTGATTGTGTGTCCCTTTGTGATGTACACTCTGTCACGCCGGCCCTGATTACAGGAAAATGAAACCATTATACTTGCAGTGTGCGCAGTTTGCCTTCATTGTAAAAAAAAATTATTTATTATTAAAGTTGTTATTCCAATTTTGTTTAGAAGTCGCATCCCACAGGGTTGCTACTACTTCAATGAAATGGTGGTTATAATCAGCACGATGAAATCATACGCGTGCCTACATCTTTCAGCTTATTGCTGTTTATTTTCTGATCTCATAAGTAAGAAAGTAGTCAGAAACAGGAAGTGTATAGCGCAGCTTGCTCGTGCGGGTGGAGATAGTAGAAAAGATTAAGAAAAGAAGGGGGGGAGAGGAAGTAAGTGATGTACCAAAGAAGAGGAGCATATTTGAAGCGGTCCGCTGACTGCCGAAGCTATCAAAGCATGGTAACTACCTTTATGTCCTCGCGAGTAAAATCTACAAAAAGTGGCTTTGGACGAGGTGAACGCAAGGAACGCCATCGTCGCGTGCATTGTGACATCTCGGAATGAGGTTTTCTTATTTTTTTACTTTTTTATTTTTCCACTGGATGATAGATCAAGTTTTCTTCAACCGTGTCTGACTTTTTTTCAGATGTAGCAGTGGGTGGAACTAAGGTGTCGTACAATCACTCAGGTTTATATAAGTTTTTTAGACACTTTCTGTCTCAAAGGTTCGTTTTCAGGAACTTTACGTCCAAACGTATCTCTTTTTAAATTCCTTTCCTATTCATGTATTTGCTGCTGTTCTTTCTTTCCCATTCCCTTGGAGACTTACTTTTTTTTTTTTTTTGCTTCCTTTTAACTTTTATGATTTCTTTTCTCTCTTCCCTCAAGATCATCACGCTCTGAACTTCCTTTATTCTGTGTTTTGTGACTAGCTATTCAGTGATAACAAATATCAACGTTCTCTAAGCACAAATTTTAATTTAAAATAAATAATAATGAAAACTGAACGAAGGCTTATTGTCAAGAACGATTCTCAATTCCTCATACAGCACGTAACTGATCTAAACATTGGTGATAAAAGTACCTGCTAGATATAAAATCAAGATTATTTCTTTATTAATTTGGAACAAAGAATTAAAAGAGAATTTTTTTTTTAATCTAATCAGGAAGAATATGAAAATTCTGACTTATTATTTGACATAAATATACCATACATAACGAAAAATTAAATCACTTCTATTCTTATTTTTTCAATTTCTTTTCAGTAAATGTAGAGCTAAATGCAGGCAGTAATATTTGTTTGAGATTAGAACTGAATAACAATTATTTATTTATTTGAAACGTTCGCAGAATTGGCAAGATGCAGATTTGCCTGTGCCATCAAAACAATACGCTTCAGCGCATGTGTGAGTTTACATTTTTGTTGGAAGTTTTCCTTTGATAATATTCCTCATGGAGAATAGCTTTCAATATTTGTGAAAGTATATTATAAGGAAATGGACAACCTTTACGACAAATCCAGTACTTCATGCTTATTTGTGGTAAAGAACAAGGATGTTCCCCCATATAGAGAGTATCGGAACTGGAAAGAATATCCGGTATTTTCCAGTATGCTGCACTCTCGGACCTGTTTATCCGGGTTAAGTATCTTTCTTTAATTGTTCATTTCTTAATTAATACACTTAATTTGTTGCAGTAGACGGTAACGGTAAGTGGAGCACAAGTAGCACAATTTTCTACAAACTCTTCTGTATAAATTTATAGGGATAAAACCAGTTCGCTATAGTTTAGTTTTACTTTGTACAGTTTCTTAATTGCCCCTTCCCGCCTAAAAACTAAGGGGAGCTACATACGAAACGTTTCGTATGTAGCTAAAAAAATTAGTAGTAAATTTGAATTTATTTTTATTTATGTCATCATAATACTTCGTGGTGAACAGAAAAACTAGACGCATATCGCTTATCAAAAAGGATCTCTTCTGTAGACTGAAAAGCAGGGTTCACGATTCACTGGTAACTTTTCTTTGTCGAAATCCCAGACCTTGTGAAGCATTGCTGACTCGAATATTTTACTTACGGAACTTCATACTTGCAAATTGCTATTGGAATACGATCAGTTAGATGATGCGCGTGCGTTGCGTTACATTTCGAAAACATTCCAATTTTTTTTCTTAAATTAACGATAAATAAAATAAATTATGTTTCTACGTGTGAGCCACATAGGGTTAAAGGACTAAAGGTTATAAAATTTAACGAAAGTCTGTTGAATCTAAACTGAGATATGCTTAAGTTCAACATATCCCCCCGTCCGTCCGCCCACATGTAATAACTCGACTTTTAATAAACGAATTTTCATTTAAAAAAAATGTTATAATCGATTTTTTTTCAGAAACATTTATCAATGCAATCAAAATTTTATTGAGTATTAAAAATAAAATAAAAAATAAAACCAATCTGAATCGATCACAGTTTACCCGACGCTAAGGAGTAACCATCCAACTCCTTCTTTGAACCTTGTAAGTTAATAACCATGACTCTTTTACCTAAACTATATTGGCAGGCAACTTATTCCATAATTAGGCTCTAATTACTCAACAAGTCTATAATCTTCTGTTGCTTCCAAAAAAAAAAAAAAAAAATGTATATTTCTAACCCCTTGTTATAGTTTAAAATGCCAATATGCATTCTTCATTCATTTTACTTAAAAATAGTTCCCCCCCCCCTCTCAATCACTAGTCATAACCGAAATCCTTAGGCTAGCATAACCGCTTACTGCAAGAATAGATGTGCCAGAAGTCCCCACTACCTCATACAGACAACGAACCTCAGACGCTCTTCAGTCTGCTAAGGAGCACGCTGCAACCGAACTGAGTTACACGCTCTTTTGTCGAATCATAGTTATAAATTACTGGAATAAGTTACCTACATGGGTGGTAGAGGCTGACAGTCTGGGGAAATTCAAAGGTCAGCTGGATAATTACGTAAGGGAAGAGGGAATTGCATAGGTTGTCCATTTCCTTTTCTCTTATTAATTTATTATTATTATTTTTTTAATTTTCTTCTTATTATTAATTTATTTTTATTCTTATTAATTTATTGTATGTATTTTTTGTTATTTTATTTTATTATTATTTTTTGGCTGGTGCAGCATAAGCCATAGGCTTCCTTGCGCTATGTGGCCTTTACTAATACATCCCAAATTTCATTAAAATGGGATTAACTGAAATCCTGCAGTCTTTTTTTTTTTTTCTCCTCCTTTCCTACATATCACACAGACTATCCATATACCGAAGCACTGAATATCATGTTTTTGACTTGCACTGATTGGAGGAATGAATGGGCAGTATGGCGAATATGCAGAAAAATGTTCCAGGTTCTCTCATGAAATTCATTGTTTTTTTGAGTGCGCGTTTTTTTTTTTTTTTTTGTTACAGTTTACTAACTGTATAAATCCCGAAATGAGATGATTTATATATTTAGTCTAATAGACATCGTAGTGTACGTGTTATATTTTAATTGTTCTTAAAATCCAGGAAGAAATAATAAAATGCATTACGAGAGTGTTGATGACATGCTACGATTTGAAGTATGTGTTGCTATTTGTTTCATTTATTAAATCATAGAATGTGAAATACGTGTTTTAGTTCAAATTTTATTAACATCTAGAAGGAAATAGGCAAAGTACATTAAAAATACGTTGAATGAATATTATGTTGAGGTATGTGCAGTGCAATTAAAAAATACTTTTACATAATATTATTTAATTACTGATTAACTAACAACAAATTAATTAGTTATTTACTTTTCACTTCTGTTAATTATAGAAACTAAATTTAATTAAAAAATCGAACGCATCTGAAAAGTAGCGCATTGCGTACATTTCTTGAAACAATACTTTATATCTCTCTATTAACAAAGGGAGCAAAGTCATAACGTTACTGGACGGAAAAAAATTTAACTGAAATAGAAACGGACCTAAAAGTCTGACTTGTGAATATATTTTACTAATACTGAACCGAAACAGAGAAAAGGGGGGGAAAAAACATCTTATCACGACGTATTTAAAAGATGTACTGTTGTTGATCATGTTTTTTTCCCTCCCGCTTATGTAATTTCATTTATTTTAAATATAGTTTGATATGGACGTTTGAATGAAATGGTCTTATGTTTTAGAACTGTGTTAACAACTATTAGGTTATTTTATTGTTGAACTGAGCTGTCTGTAGTTGTGATTATCTCCCCCCCCCCCCGAATATGTGTGTATTTGTATATGTGCTACCTTTTTGTGATATTCGCATGTACGAGTACAAATATGTGAATCAGTGATTCGCTCACTGTATTGTATGCGATAGATTACAAATAAGATAATTACAAGTAAGTATAAACTCTAATCAACATCAGGTTAAGCGGATATATACACTACCTCCTAAAAGTATCCGGAAACACATGTCGGTTTCACATCAACGTCACTGCCACTCACTTTAAAAGTGTCAAATCCTCTTTGGTCGCAATGAATCATCTCGCCCTCATGATTAGACCTCCACCAACGAATGATTGCAGCGGCTACGATCTTCGATTCCTCCTGTCGAACGGTGACGAGTTCAAATACCATTGTGGAGCGTGTTGGCCTTCACTCGACGTTTCAGTTCATGGCATAGGGTTCAAGTCTCTATCCTGGCCATTCCAATTTTTGTATATTCATGTCTGTGAATCAGTCTCGAACAGCACCGGCAATATGCCATAGGATATTTGAAACAAACATGAGTAGTTACCAAAGCACTGTCACATCATAGGGAGCATGGAACTGTCCAAATTGTTAAAGTAGGTGTGGGCGTTCATGGTTCCCCACACAACCAGCAAAGTGCCTCGGCCCTACCATGAGAAAGCGCTGTACCATTACCCCAGCTTACCCGAACTTCATTGTTGGCACAATGCACTCTGCCAGCAGACGTTCTCCAGGCATCCTCCACACCCGCCCAGATGATCAGAATAGGATGTAGCGAGATTTGTAACTCCACAGAACCGATTTCCACCCCTCTATAGATCAATTACGGCGTTCGTTGTTGCACCCTTGCAAGGGGAAGATCGCTGATTGCAGTGGATGATATTTGACTTCGTGGGAGAGCACCACCGCTCTCCCACGAAAACCTAGGCTGTGGAGTTCCGTACGCAGTGTGTTCGTACTGACTCAATTCCTGTTAATGCCTTAAATTCCTCATTGATGTTTTTAGGGATGTCTAAAGAGATTGTTCTACCGTTTCGAGTATCCTCTGGTCACAAGTAGTGAGCTTTTGTGGTCTTACTGTACTTTGCTGGACGGCAAAGGTACCATGACGCTTCCATTGCATGGTTATGTCGCCAGCACTCTGTGATAATACGCACACTTCTGTATTATCACAGAGTGCCATGGCAGAGTTGGATTGGCGTTCAGGAGCCGCCGTACATAAGATAATATGCAAGCCTAAGCCAACAGCGTGCCATCCGACAATAAATACTCCTTTTCGAAATCGGTCAGCTCGGCTTTACGTGCCACGATGAAAACAGTTGAACTTGTGTGGTTCATATTGTACGCCATCCTTACAGGGTGTCTCAAAAATACACGGCATAACTTCAGGAATGAGTTCCTCATATGTAGACAATAAAAATATTTAATATCAACATAGTTCCGGAAATGCTTGGTTCCCGAGTTATTAACCGGAATGTCTTATCTTCTGCAGGTGATTTCCTTCATCACAAGGTACTGACAGAATCTAGTAGTTTCCATTCCGACCAGGTACTAAAATCAGGAGCAAGCGGATATGCACTTTATGTACGGTTTGGCGGACGGCAATGCTCTGGAGGCTCGTCGTTTGTACCACGAAAGGTTCCCAGAACGAAGATGTCCAGACAGGAAAACGTTTGAAGGTATTCATCGCCGCCTTTGTGAACATGGGATCTTTACACCTCGTGCTGCCGACAGAGGACGACCAAGATCTACGACTCCTGAAGTAGAGGAGGAGATTTTGGATGTTGTGGATGCCACTCCTGGAATCAGCACACGCAGAATAGCAATGCAACTGGCTGTTCAACGTTCGACTATTTGGAGAGTGTTGCGAGAACACCAACTGTATCCTTACCATCTGCAACGGGTACAGGCCTTGTCACCAGCAGATTACCCTGCGCGAGTAATGTTCTGCCAGTGGTTCTTGAAGCAATGTGGTGCAACTCCTCACTTTTCTGCCTTAGTGATATTCACAGATGAAGCACAGTTCACATGAGACGGAATCCAAACGTTTCACAATCAGCATGTATGGGCTGAGGAAAACCCACATGCAATTCTTCCATCACATCACCAAATGCGGTTCGGCCTCAACATCTGGGCGAGTGTTTTTGGTGATAAGTTATTTGGACCCGATGTACTTCCAAACAAACTCACAGGGCAGGCGTACAGAAACTTTCTGGAAAACAACATGCCTGATTTCTTGGACGACACGCCACTGATCATTCGTTAACAAGCACACTTCATGCACGATGGCGCTCTCGCACATTTCAGCCACCTAGCCCGCAATTACCTGAATCCAGGGTTTCCTGGTCGGTGGATAGGTAGAGGTGGACCAACTGGCTGGCCTCCACGCTCACTGATTTCAACCCACTAGATTTCTTCTTGTGGGCCATTTAAAGTCATCGGTGTATTTGACTGCGGTAGCTGATGTTGTGGCAGGGTGTGAGACAATACGAAACATGCCAGGAATTTGGCATCGTCTTCGAGAGTCCATGAGACGTCGATGTGAGGCCTGTATTCAGGGAGAAGGTGGACATTTTGAACAATTACTATAGTGTGATGGTGAACAGTTAAGTGTCATAGACAGACCTTCAAAACTCGGAAACCAAGCATTTCCGGAACTGTGTTGATATAAAATATTTTTATTGTCTACATATGAGGAACTCATTCCTGAAATTATGCCGTGTATTTTTGAGACACCCTGTATACCGGTCTAAGTCTCTCATTTACCACGGAAGGTTCAACTGGCTGCGAAAACAGCGTTGGTGTTCTAATAATTTTTGAGAGTAGTGTATAGTATCATGTAACCAAGGACGCATACCTCAGTATTTAGATATCAACCTGCGAACAAAATGTTGTTCCGGAGTAGTTCATAATGAGCAATAAACAGATTATTATATCGAATAACAATCGTTATTGGTACGAGCTTACTAAATTAGTTTTGAAAGTAATGTTGCAAAACTTCGTGTTTTTCAGGGTTTTCGGTAGCATTCTTCGCGTTCTGCAGTATAGTATAGATGCTTGCAGACAAACATGAAGATTTGCAACATTAGTTTCAAAACTAGTTTGACAAGAACATAACAATTGTTATTCGATATAATAATGTTTATTGCTTATTACGAAGGGTGGGTATGAGTTTAGCGGTTTATGTATTTCAGCTGTAACTTTACAAACAAGTCAAAAAGCACAGTGCGAAGTTGAAGACAAAGTAATGAGAATGTTTGTGCTGTGATATTTTTTTTTTTTTTTTTTTTTTTTACTTGGTATCTTTTTTCAGGAAGCTCAGGCGATCTGGAGGAGACTAGCCAGAGAATTATGGGCAGCCTGGGTACCTCCTAGTGGTGTGTGCGGGCAACGTAGAGTCCTTCCATGGGTCCTGTGGTCAAAACACCCAATAGAACTCAACGCAATACTTCATTTACAACACAACACTTTCTGGCTTTCACAGTGATACTGTTTGTCTCCACAGAGTTTATATGGCGCAGATGTGGGAAACTACCGGAAGCGCCTTTCCCCTAACACAATGCACACTATGTACTGTGATAAACTGTTGTGGAAAAGGCGATAATTAAAAAAAAAACTTTTATAATAATTTTAATTACAACAGCTTACTTTGTTCTACTTCGGCACCTTTGATTCATCAACATGAGGTGTTTGTTATCTTTTCCATTTAGCAAATACGGACAGCTGTTCTCATTTGAACTTCTTCATAAGATTTCGTTCTGATTCTAGGGAAACCTTTTCAGGGAGAATATTTTTTCCGTGTCTCCTGAATATATTTCAATTTCATCACTTACCGTTGAGTTAGTAAAATTCTGTATACCCCGATAATTCGTCATCGATCAATGTTATGGTTTGTCGTCATACGTAGGAAGGATGGAATTTCATCTTCCTATGTAAGGATGGGATTTATAGGCGTCGTTTTGTTTTAATTGATTAATAGTACATTGATTAGCTAGATCCTTATAGCTTTCTGGATTTGCCGTATACACACAAAGCAGATCTTTGATTATATACCTTTTAACGGGAAGGAGCGGTGGATAATCAATTATTCAGCCTACCACACGGTCGCAGATGGCTGGCTGGTTGGTTGGTTGGTTCTTGTTGGGTTTTAGGAGCATCGGCGACTAAGTCCTCCGTGTGTTCCGAAATTGCGTGCGTTCTGAGTTAGATTTTCTGTTTTCCGGACGAAAAAACTCGAGTTTCCGGGAGAAAAAAAAAAACCATGCAACCCCTCCGCCTGATACCGACTAAAGAACTCGGGTCTTTTCCACCCGGTGTGGGGAGGACGGCAACTCTACCAACTTTGCCACCCAGGAGAACTCGCAGATTGCGATTGCTAGGCTATCAACCAATATCGTAACCGAATGGTTAGCGTCCAAGTGTAAAGTTTGTGATTAAGACTCAGGTGCCGCGTGTCCAATTCTAGGTGATGCACAAAATATATAATAGTCTTGTAGACCGCTTTGTCCCTATGTGTGTCAAAGTATAAGCAGAAGTAGCAATAAGAAGAGAGTTACAGGAAAGTTTTCCATAGCATTGCAACTTTTGCAGTTCGATTAATTGTTACAAGACTATTCAAAAACTACGTAACACAATTTTTTAAACTTTTTGAATCCCCTCTCTAGCAGCAATTTTAAACTCCTCCCCATTGACGAAATACTGCAATCGAAGTGGCGTTATGTATCCAGTTTTTATTTTATTTCAAATCTGTACATATCATTTATTCAACTTCCCACTCCCATGGCGCATTGTGATATTTTGTTGTTTATTACAAAGGGTAGGTATGAGTTCGCGATTTATGTATTTCAGCTGTAACTTTACAAAAGCACAGTGCGAAATTTCACCGACAAAGACATTGTCGGCGCTGCTCAAAGGAACCCTGCAACTGAGACGACCACCCCAGATTAAGATTGATGGGACAACTATCAAGTTTGCTAGTCAACTAAAACATCTGGGTGTCATACTAGACAATAACTTATCCTTCCAACCACATCTCAAATTCCTAAGACAAAAGATCAGAAACTACTCTGCCATGGTAGCTAGGGTCACAAGGCAAGACTGGGGTCTCAAAAAGCGTACCCTAGCCTTATACTACAAGACAACCTTCCTCCCAATAATTGCATACGCTTCAGCAATTTGGTATGACAAAACTGCCTTGGTTGTAAATAAGAGAACTCTGGATGCAATTCAACGCACCATCCTCCTCACTACCATCCGCACCTGCAGAACGGTGAGTAACCCAGCGCTTCAGGTGATAGCAGCAGTACTTCCACTTGATCTTGAAATCGCAAGAACAGGACTCCTCTACTACTTATCTAAGGGAATAACCACCACTTTCTTGGAATTTACAATAGACCCAACAAACAACCATAAGGCAGAAAATATCCGGCTTCAGTCTCACCTGTGGCAGGACAGGTGGGCAGAAACAACCAAAGGAGCAATCACCCACAAGTTCTTACCGCAACTTGAAAAAATCTATCCAAAATCGCCTACTTGATTCTTTCCGGGGTTGCAAACAACATACTTGCTAACTGGACACGGCCCCTTTAACGCAAAGTTAATGGACTTCGCCCTTGTAGAGGACCCATGCTGTACATGTGGAGAGATCGAAACCTGGGAACAAGGTTTCGAGAGATCGAAACCTTGCCCTCATGTACGACTGTCCGCAATACTAGGATCTCAGGTGCATTCTAATCACGAGTATAAGATACCTCCCCAGAGGGCAAGAGTTTCACCTACTGGATTCAGAGGAGGAATACAGAGCCCTGACCAACTTCGCTCAAGAACTCTTCTCAAGAAAGATAACATTATATGCAATACACCAGGAGTGAAAGACGACCAGCCAGATAACAAATCAAAACATCCTTTAGGACACACCCCAGAATCAAAATTATGTGGAAGCTACTAGCTGTCTACCAAGAAACTCTGCCTATGTACCAATAAATATGAGACCTAAGTGAAACTGACAAATATACTGAATGAAGAAAGAGAACCAAAAACAAAGACATTCAACTTGGACAGGACACTATCTCACGAGTGACTCTACTACCAGACTTATGACTACACTACGGCTAATGCAGCCTCAATGCCATGTAGCCAAATGGCGATCTCTACCAGCTCCCTTGCCTGGTACCTTTTTTCCTATTCCTGGCAGGGAGGAGGAAGAGGAGGAGATGGTCTTCCTGTTTCCTCCCTCCCCTACCACCCCATATATTTCGCCTGGTGAGACATGGGCATGCCTTACTGACCATCTGGGGTTGCCTTCCCTATCGACCCCATACTTCTGTCTTTCCCCCCAGTCTTCAGTCTCTTCCCCCTACTCTGACTAATACGCCAGCGTAAACCCCACATAACTAATCAAAATTAATGATTTCTAAACTGAAAACTGAACCATATCAACCTCTTCTGGCTTTTCTAAACTTAAGTGCCCCCGTTTTTTTTTTTTGTTGTTTTTTTTTTAAGGTCCTAGCCACCGAATTCTCAGGAAATTAGGTGGCAGGACCTGCCAGAGTGCATATAAGCTACTGGGTTCCTGGTCTGTCTCCACGGGGCGTAAGTTGGGCAACGTTGGGCCCCAACTGGGGTTTAGCGGCTAAACGACCAGAAGAACAACGGTACATGACATTAAACGATCCAAGACCCACACACTTTTAAATCTCTGGCATTTACAGCGTACTGTAAGACATCACAATGTAAACTACGGGGAGATGGGGGAAACCCCTGGTGCCGCTTGACCCTAAAACACTTACACTTAGTGCGAAGTTGAAGACAGAGTAGTAAGAATATAACCTGCTAACGCTCTGACATAGTTGTCTACGGTTGCCCAACGCATAGCAAGTAGGATTTTCCAAACTGAGTCTTTCTGCTTTGTAGTTAGCTGTCCGTGGTTTCGTTTCAGTCATATTACCTTACGCCAACATGGTGGCTACAAACACAGCCTTCCATTAATATTCGGACATCCCTCCGTTGATAGTTGGTCACGTCTTACCCAAGCACCACCTGTCTGACACAGCTATAAATATGCTGGTAGTCCTTCAATGGGACAGTAGTACAATTGTGAATGCAAGATGCCGCGATTGTCAGTTACCAGACTTCAGCGCGGAATGAAAACAGGGTGCCACATAAGCGATCGGGTTGTACGTGGCATTTCAATGGCACTGAAAATCTGCAGGTCGATAATTGGTGATGAGATCTACAAACGGAAGCGGATTAGTACTGAACTCGTTACGAAATGACCTGGAAATCCTCCGAAGCTAACGGAATATCATAGGAAAGCCCTGCAAAGAATTGTCCGCTCGGAACGCAGGCCCACAATGAGACAATTGGGACACAAGTTAGCACCAATACAATGACCAAGAGACTGCATGACATTGATTACCACGGTCGTGCAGCCACGTGCAGACCATTGGTTACCACGGTCGTGCAGGCCTATCTAGACGTCCTGAACAGTAATGCATTACCTACGTTGTAGCAACACATCGTGGAGAGCCCATGTCTTACTGCTCGCATTGTGACGGACGGTTTGAGGATATGAGCGTCGAAAAATTGGACTGGCGAGCCCAGAGCCATGATCTCAATTCTGTAGTGAACCTCTCGGGTGAATTAGATTGTCTAGTACGTGGTACGAGAGACTGCCCAAAAAAAAACAGAGGTAAACTGGTCATTGCTGTGAAGGCAAGAAAGTATTGGAGGACATTTACAAAAAAAATGGAGACCTGAGGCTGTCACAAAGCCTAACCGTTTCCGTACACATTATTAGTTTTGCTGTAGATACCGGTGTCCGGATATTAAAATTTGGCAGGGCATGTGTATATTTATATATAAACACACTGTCTGTTCGCCAGTACAAGATAATACGATACCTTGGCAACCGGACCAAACCATTTTACAGAAGGGTAGGGTGAAGAGGCACCTCACTGAGCAGTATATACTGCTATTACAATATATGTTACAGTATATTACAATTTAGCTATAAAAAGAAGTAACTACTAAAACATGTTATTCATTTCACCAACTGCATGCTCTCTTTACTTCCTGATCCCTATTTCTGAGAATAGAAGTACGTACGTAGCCACGCCCTCAAGCATCTTCCAGTGGCGAACAGACTATACACACGTATATGGGCATTTTGGTTTTACATTTTAATATTTTTCCCAACTTTTTTTCTCATTTATCCCTTCGACTTCTCTTTTCTGGAACAAACTTCCCATGTATTTCTTGAAAATTCAAGTCTAATGTCAACAAGTATCTTTTGTCTTCTTAGCCTTCAACCCATGTACAGTGCTAAGTACTGTTGATTCTATTTCCTTTCGTGCTTGGAGGTTTCATGAAAACACACACATACACACATTTTGCATTATATGTTAAGATACATTCCCAAATTAATCTTGTGTACCCTTTGATTCTGAGACAGAAATAATATGCAATTATCCTGATAACAAAAATGACTTACTATAACTTTGATCGTTACATCTTTTCAAAATGCTTCTTCTATAAATATAAGGCTGTTACAATTAACTTTTTTTCATGAATTAAATATCCATAAAACAAAATACAACAGTAATGTAACTTACGTTTTTTCTTTACATCATCATCAGACGAGCTAGTTGTATAGGTGGAATGGCCGCCCAAATCGTTCATCATCATCTCCACGCACTACGTTCTCTGCTTCCCACCTTCCTTGATGTTGTAATCACACCATAGAGGTTACCACTGGTTTAAACAGTATTTCCGCTAACCTAATATTTTAGTAATTTAACTTCCATTTTTCTTCTTATCTTGTCCACGGATATCCAACTCGCATACACAGATGTTCCTGAAACAAAGCATGTACGTTACTGGTACTAGCAATTTTTCTATTGAATTAATAACTAAGAATAAATAATATGAACTCAGAAGAGTACATTGCATAATTCCTGGTTAGTGGAGAATAACTTTTCATACCGGCTATTAATGATATAATACATCAAGTATCCATCTTAGAGAGGGACGTAATAGGTGGACTCTTACCAACCTTGTCTTCCTTAGAAACATGTTCCCAGCAAATATTATTGAACATTTCAACCAGCTGCAAATTGGTTGACATGAAATCCAGGAAGAATATCCTTGATGACTTGCATCGATGCCTTTGCCTACATTGAATCATGACACGATCATGTCACTCCATCACATGCTATCTGTGGACGCATACATTCAGGAACTCCTACAATTGAAGACTTTGCTGTCTTTTTAATAGAGTTTAACTGAATTCATATCGCAAACACTGCCAATCGTCCTTTTAATGTTTTATGTTTTTATAATTCTATGTACACCCTTCTAGCCAACCAGTTATACAGGGGATGAAATCAAACTTAATAAATTGAATAATAATAATAATAATAATATTTATTATTTTATTTATTAGCTTATAATAATAATAATTATTATTACAAGCGAACATCTACAAGGAACTCCAGAAAGTCGCAATCATTGAACACCTGTAGGATAATCAGAGTTCCTCGACCAACAGTAACACCTGACATAACAACAACCACCCTGTGTACTTGGTAGCTCAGAAACAATTTTTGCGTTTTTCGGAAATAAAACAAAATACACAAAAAAGAAATTTCTCTGTGAGTGCGACTAACTAAGGGGTTATGTGTTTTTCAGTTTGTGCTGAGGTCGTGAGGCGTCAGTATATTGTCCTAAATTACATTTCCTTTTTTTTCAGTGGTTGCTTTTTGTGCAGGATGAAAAACGATAGGTTCTGAGAGAGAGAGTTGTTGTGGTTATTTGGTTTTTAGGAGCATTAGCAACTAAGGCCATATTGCTCCGGGGGTATGCGGTGGTCATTCGCTGACCTTTCCGCATCCTCCGTATTTGGTGGTCACGGGCTCGAACCCCGGTTTAATCAAGAAGCGTGTGCTACGCACCGCCGCTCCTGCCCACCTGGCTACGGAGGCGCCTGAGAGAGAGAGAGAGAGAGAGAGAGAGAGAGAGAGAGAGAAGGAGAGAGAGAGAGAGAGAGAGAGAGAGAGAGAGAGTGTGTGTGTGTGTGTGTTTGTCTACCCATATGGATTTTGTTGTTCTTAATCGGTATGGATTACATATGATTAATCGTAAAAATTATCTGTAAAAATCATCAGCAAGTAATTCATGCGCTTCACTTCTCAGGTGTATTAGGTCGATATTTACAGTTTCATTCGTTATTCCACGGACACGTAAATATACCTCTGTTCGAAAGATGCCCTCGTGGGTAGCACGAGTGTATCATGCGACGGTCGAATTTCCGTCCTCCCCACACCGATTGGAAAAGACCTGAGTTTGAGTTCCGTCGATGGCGTGAGGAATTTTTATGGGCCTTTTTCACAATGTGGCTGAGTTAGTCTCAGGCGAGGTTAGCATGGTTTTCTTCTCCCGGAAACTCGGGTTTTTCGTCGAGCAAACAGAAAATCGACCACAGAACACACGCAGTTTACAGACGGTATATACGGAGCAATATGGCCTTAGTTGCTGATGCTCTTAAAAAACCCTACTACTATTAGTTCAAAAGATAAACTCTTAAGTTTCAATTTGGCGACTCGGTTTCAGCAACTTACTACGCTTCCTTCCACTTAGGTAGAGCTGCACTCAGTGTCGCGAAATGGCTTCCGGGTCAGAGGTGTTTTGCGCGTAAGCTTTTCATGAAACGAGTTCTGTTGAGACAGTGCAATGTCAGTTTCGGCCTAAGGAAGGGTACGCTAAGTAAACCATCAATTATTTAATTGTGCAAACGATTTTTGAGTGATGGTCGTGTCTGTAAAGGAAAATGTACTGCATTTTAATGGTTTTAACATGTTAAAACCATTAAAATACCATTTCGTCACGGACAGGCGATATGTTTCCATAAATGCCATTCGACATGCTGCACATCAGTTTAGATTGGACTTCGTGGTTTCGTCACTCTCATGGAGAAGTTTGGATTCGAATCCCATCAGAAACTGGAAAAATGTCACTCTTCACTGTTTCTGTTTCATCGATTTAATTGATGTAGACAGTTATGTCTAATGCCTTTTCTTAGACAAGTAGTTAGTTAGCTGCAGACAGTCTACTGCAAAAACTTGGCGAGATGGTTTGTGAAAATTTTATACCCAGTACGAAAATGTATTATAAAGATTTCTTCTTGATAGTTCAGGATTCCTGGAAGTAACAAAGTCTTGCCTAATGAAACCATTATCGGGTTTTTGAGCCTAGCTTTGGGAAAAAAAAAAAAAAAAAAAAAAGAGGCTGTTTGACAAACAGGTTCTATTTACAAGTGACGATGTTAAGCATGGTTAAACTCCTCGCACCACTCGTGGCAGATATCATCGTTGGGTGGTTTTTTTTTGGTTGAAGTATTAATGGCGTTGTCCTTAAAATTTCTTGTAAGGTATTGTATTCAATGCGTTTTTGACAGGAAAAAATGGGCAAGGCAGGCATATTATCTATTTTTTATTTATTTTGTAATGCCGCATATACTATAGTTATTAAACTATCATTAATCTGTGAGTATTAAATTGTAGCACGGATATGATTAAGGAATCAGTTTTCTTGTTATATATATATATATATACAACGTTAATCTTAATATACATATAACATTACATAATTAAGAAGTTCCTTTAGTAAAGATCTATATGCATATATAAGAGCAATTTGTAGGTTTGTCTGCTTGTGCTAACTTCTCACATACTATTTGTTCAAAGAAATTTGGGAAAATAAAACTTCCCCAGAAGTGACATGAAAAATAAATTCTCACCAGTTTGCTTACAAAAAAAGCTATTTGCATTTCTCATCGGTCTAGAACACCGTTCCAACAGAAAGCTAGATAAGAAAAAAAGTTTTAGATTCACACCTGCTGCAATATAAAAATTGCATGATAAAGGTAGCAAAATTATTTCTTCATTACACTCTAAATAGCCTGACCACTGTACGGGATAACCTGACATGCATAATAAATATCTCTTTAGCATTATTCATTATTAATATTAATAGCCTCTCACGGATGGAGTTTAAAAAAAAAAAAAAAAACTTTTAATTGCGATGAATTAATCGTGCCCAGGTGTTGGTCGCCTCTAGATCTCGTACCGTATCCTTTCAACATTTCAGTCTTGAAAAATTTAATTTTATTAGTAAGGTCATAATTATCATAGATTAATATAACTGCAGGTTTGGAATTGCAATGTTCAAGGGAAGCATTCTAGAAGCTGTTAAACTTTTTATGCCAACAAAGAGGCATTGTTTGTTTGAAGGCCAAAAAAGAGGCATAGACCAATGTGAATATCACAAAAGAAATAAAGATTTTAGTGTCAAGAGATGAAATTATCAGGAGATCCCTAAGATATATTAAGAGTGCAAAAAATCAATAGCAAAGAATTCTCTGTTTCTAGATAAATTATTCTAATATATGTAGATTTAAAAATAATAGTGGAGATATAACACCGGCAAATGCAAGAGACGCAACATCGAAGTAGTAAGAGTCCTCAGATAACGTAATCACTTGGGTACTGTATTGTCGTTTTTAAATTATCTGCTGCTTTGCACTTATGAATGCCAGGCAGTTGATAATTAAAAAAAGGCAATAGTAATGATACAGTCTGGTGTGAAGTTGTCTGAGCTTCTGGGATGGACTATTGTAGTAGTATGTCTCCAGTTCAATGATATTAGAATAACTTTGGTCATTATAGAAAAAGAATGATTATGAAATGGAATAAATGCAATATCTTGAATATAAAATAAGGTTTCGAAACCTGTATGCAAGTTTGGAAACCTTATTTTGAGAAAGACGTGAAGCTGTTGGAAAGAATACAGAGAAGAGCAACATGATTAGTTGGGCACAGCTGGAGTATCTCACCAAGCGACTCAGTTCTGTACGGTACAATGTTTGGGAACAGATTTGCGTGTTAAGCTGGTGAGGTATTTATAATGTTAAAAGGGGTTGATCAATTAAATGTTCAAAACACTTTGAACATTTAGTTGATCTTTTCAAATGAGACCTCTCAGTGACGAAAAGAATAAACAAGCTATTACAAACCACCGTGCTTTTGTACATCCTGTCAAAATTGCAGTTACACACATTAACGTCAGTTTTATTAATTAGCTCCAAAAATATTTTAGTTTTCGGAACTTTCCTGTCGATAAATATTGAAAAGGTACCCGCATTAAAAAAATTCTGCCTTCTGAGTCAAGTGGAAGCATGGAGGTACTTAAATTCTATCTGACAGACATGAACTTTCAGTTTTATTAATGGAGATCAGGAGCTGACAAACTGCTGAACCCAAGACTTGTCCAGTGGAATCACAACACGATTTTATTTAATTATTTCAACATAGCATCTCTACAAAAGTGTCTACAAAGGTAGACAGGCATATCCACTTGTCAATTTAATTTTAATAATTTACTCACGTGTGCACGCATTTTTGCTCAAATAAGTGCGGCTAGTATCCTCAGGCCCACCTCTTTCTCAAAAATTCACCACTAACGTCCAATTTTCGAAACTATAAGTTTACATGAATTTATCTAATTGGCTTCATGATTTGGATCCCTTACAGTTAAAAGCGAAATTCTGATGTATGTAAATGACAAGTAATACTTTTATTTAATATCTGATATGTATCTCTCATTTCCATCAGTGAAGATATAACTTATATTCTGGCTTATCCTATGAGTTATTTTTAACCGATCTTCTTCTTGAGATGACTCAGTAATAATATCAGGACATATGTTAAGTTCAGCCTAATTTGCAAGACAGTAAATTTTCACATAAACATACACTTTTTGAATTCATCCCAACTCAGCGAGCCTACTCGAAGTTGGTCTTCATATTTACCATGAAGATCTGTAGTGATTGGCTCGTATGGGAAAATAATTCTTCGTGTGTGCATAGATTTGGTTGTAACCGGGCTTCTAGCGCTTGCTGTTTTCTTATCCATATTCGGTCTTAAACGAAATGTGTATATTCGTTATTTTATGGACATTAGGGAAGGTCAAATATTGTTGAGGAAATTCAGAGAGTAGTGATGGGTACCTGAAAACGTTTTTGGTGATAGGCGCAATATTAGGTTCATATGGAACGTCTTGCAAATATATAACACAAAAAGTAGTGGAACACTGCCGTGTACACGCACTCGTGAGCAGAAATTGCATGGCGTAAGCTAAATATAAATAGGAGAGAGGACGGATGTACAGCAGCCCCAGCTTCCTAAGTGTACTCGAATTGGAAATGTTGTTTCGCTGGACGGAGAAGTGTAACTACGTTCTGCAGGTGTTCTGAGCTATGTTTACGAAGATCAACATGTGGATTTTGAATGAATAACTTCACATGAGGAAGATTCGGTCCCCTCATTCTCTTAACTCGACGTCCATAAGTAGCATCCTTACGAATTTGTCAGAGTGCACTTTTGACTTTGATTTGCTCGAGGTCAACGTTTTCTGATCGCGAGATGTTTTTTTTTTGTTTGTTTGTTTGTTTTTCACTGTAATACCTAGTAATTTAATTGGGAGTTCTTATTCTTGTGGATATTTTAGATCTACGAAGAGGAAAAGTTCAAAGACAGAGTGAGACCATATGGTCTCTCTCTCTCTCACACACACACACACACACAGAAAAGAAAGTTTTCTTCCATTTCAATCATATTCGTAAAAGTTGTTGGTAAAATCATATTATTTTAGTGCTGTTGTTAACAGTCATCATACATAAAACACATTTTTCTATTCCTCAAGCTGGTAGATTATTGGAAAATGCTATACAGTTAAAATTCGCATCACTTGTCTACCACGAAATGAACACTGTCAGTCGACGTCCTCTTTGTTCCGTTGAACATCGGAAGGACGTTCAAGGTCAGTGTTTGGACATCGGATGTACTCAGGTGGAGAAAGTAACCCGGATGTACGGTTCATGTACTCCAACTTGGTGCATCGACAATTGGTTGAAAAGCGCATCCAACTATGTTTTGCTTTAACGAAACTTCGGCAGATTTCCTTCTTAGGCCTAATGACATTTTTGAAACAGTTTGCTCATAAATAAAGGTCCACACATCCTTGCTTCAGGACGCCATTCATAAGAAATGACGCAACCATTTTAATGTGCCCCAGACTTTATTTGTTAATATTGTGAAGGACATACTTCGCTATGGCAATTTCCTAATTATCCTCCCTCCCCTGTTTTATTACTCGCTACTGTGTTTTTTGTTTCCTCGTTCCTGCTTGAAATCCAAATTCAAATTTTGGAGAACAATAGCCGAAGAAAAATGGAGTGAAATTGTCCTCATTTGAGAATTCCTGAATACAGCCAACAGGCAGCTTTTCTTGCTAATTGGGGTTTTTACATTCAAGACACAACTTGCCTTGCAGTCACTCTAGCGTGGGGGTGGATCTGCGGTTTACGGAACGCAGATTTCAGTAGCCATTTTTACTTGGAATGTCGGAAACGGGTGGGTAATCAGATGTTCAGTGACCTGCATCGCGGCCAATAGCCACATAGTACTGCATCAGTATGCGCCTGCATAGTAACTGTGGGATAGGTTATTCATACAATAACTACTGGTCTCCACGTGTTCGACTCATTGATTAGATATTTATCTCACATAATTTCAAAAGTGAAGGGAGAACCACGTGAAATGACCTAAGACTTATCCCAGTCTTAAGATTCCAATCTGTGTCCTTCCTGTGTGGAGACTGATCAGTCTATAAGAACGGGTGCCAACTTAAGGGAGCCAAAAAGCAGTTAGGCACCTTAATTTCTGTTTCTCCTTAACTGACTTTTTTATTTGAACAAGTAATACTCCAACTGGATCTTGATACGGAACCATGCAGTTATGTCTTGGAATTCGAATACGTGGTTGGTTTCGGGGCCGCGTTGCCATTTGTTATAACTAAGTTATATCAACCTCTTCAATCCGGACTGTAGCAAGTCAGTCTTAAATGGAGGGAGTACGATTCTTCCCCTTGAATTATTTAAGATTATGAGTAGCACACAATGCAAATAAATCCTTGAGTATACCGCATACAGAAAAAAATACACATAGCCGCATTATTCCCACAGTCAAAAAATACATATCCAAATCTTCCTTGAATTTTGCCAAACTCTCCGCTTTGGCCATCCTTGCAGATTATTTTTTCCACCCTTTCACAACATCCTGCCTAAAAGTAAACTTATAAATCTCCCTAAGATTTTATGTTTGTGCCTCAGGTTCTTATCTCACTTATCAGTGAGACTATTCCTCCTTCATTGATTTAATAATCCCCTTCAGCGCTTCAGTAAAATCCGCCCTAGGGAGTCTAGTTACTAAGCTTTACAGGCCACATCTTCAAAGCCGTTCCTCAGTGAGTTGATGCTTAACCCTCTTCACCAATTGCGATTCTTTGCTTTGCACCTTCTCAAAAAGTCCTCTATCTTTTTTTAGATGCATCTAGATATAATATCACAAGTATGGTAGTATCATCATCTTATAGAGAAGGATAATGACTTCATCTCTATTTATTTATTTAATTTTGGTCTCTTTGCAGTTTTTGAGCTAGAAGAGTTACATATTTGATTATTCTGATTATATTAGCTAGCTGGGTTATATTTATGCATGCTATATGAGATTATTAATACGCAGTATACCGTTAGAACATGCATTATATAACATAGTAATGTATTATTAATTAATACATAACATTTATATTTCAAACTTTTATTGGAAGGAGTATACTTTTAGTTTTAAAGTTAGTGTAAATTATTATTTTTTTCTCCAGTTAAACAAATCTGGTGAAATAAACACGTAAACAGACTTACAAAATACATCTCCATGGCAGGCCTTCATTAGAAATTATATGTGGGAATGTTGGCGAGAAGATTTCGATTCTGTATCTCTTATGGTTGTATATCTTCTATATTTCAATACACTTGTACAGGGGAATTTTATTAATCGGGAAGAAACGTTTGAGGCACAGTCGATGTTATTATCGATTATACCACCACTTTTATCTCCTTTTTCCCGTTATCATTTCTTCTCTTCACGAGCGATTTTTCATATTGAGTTTTGCCATTATTATTGAGATCGTACCCAGCCAGTAGTTTTATTACATAACTGCTTATGGCTATCTTTATGAAGTAATGTCACATGATATGCAAAATATGCAATCCTCGCCCGAGACCGTCTATCTGGGCCACATTGGGAAAAAATCGCATAAAAACTCCTCACGTCATTGAAGGGGAATAAATTCAGGCTTCTTCCAATGTGCGCTTTCGCTAATTATAATCACATACAGGGGGGGGACATCCGCATTTTATGATATTATGATCGCTCCCCGGTATTGGTTCCTGACCTGCCATTTTTGATTTTGCTTGGATCCTTGGTAAGAACTAGGTCAAGAATACTTAATCTTTTGCTTTCTCTGACGTTTTCGTAAATAGATTTTTCTCGTACTATTAAGAATCGTTTGGCCTATAACACGCCCCACTATAATCCTTTACCGCTAGTCATCGCATACTAAATGGACTCAACACCTGCCTGAACTTGATGAGAATCTGGGGAACTTCTTGTTTCTTTCAAGCTCCTTTTGATAAGCAGCATAGTTCCCCTTCCCTTCGCTCTTCCGTATTTCTTCTAAAACGCTGCACTCACCGTAAGGAAGCTCATAGGTAATGCTGTGTTTTTTTGTTTATTTAAGTTCAGATTTCAGAGCTGTCATTGACTTCGATTTTTGAATACCTTAATTGAGACACATGAAAAATGTGCAGGGAAGGAGGGACGAGCAATATACATAAGAACCAGCGCTATAAATCCGCCCCGTACTGTAAATTTTAGTTTGATCTGTCAGCTTCCGGTTTTGATATATTAACATTCTCTGGTACTTAAGAGTCTTTAATTTTGTGATAACAGAATACCCCAGAAAAGGAAGCAATTTTGGTCATATATATATATATATATATATATATATTTATAAAAAAAAACCTCAAATGCGTTTACTGATATGAATAGTTAAGTGCTTTATATGTTTGAGTTAAACCACTATTAAAACGAACATTCCAATTTTAAAATTGTCCCTCCAGGTAGCATTTAACATTTAAAAAATGACACCCATAAACGATTAACTAATGTAATTTTTAATTAAAAAATTGTAGAATGAATTTTAATTTTCATTTTTGTTGAATATTGTTATTCTTTTTAAAACATGCATCTAATTTATTTTTAGATTTAATAAATTTAACGAGGTATTGCGTTATTTTTATTGACATCATTATTGAAACGATATCACGTAGTTGATTCCTGTTCTATCTACAACATAATTCATGCGGATGTGTTTTTCTTTGAAAAGCCACTTTTGGAACTCTGGATCAATTCAAATTAGTTATTCTCCTAATATAGTCATATAAGATGGCTTTTGTTCTAAATGTGTCTTTCAGGTATTTAAGAATCAGATCTAAATTAACAGGCACAAATTCTTATCCTAAGAAAAGTGTTGCTGGACTGTCGTACATTTCTAATGCACTTCCGTCTTCTTTAATTGCACATAGCCAGCATTTAAAGTTTTTTACATGTTGACAGTGAGAATACTACAGTGTCATTCATCTGTTCGAAACACAATTTGATTCCTGCAAGAAAAGCTCGAGCGTTGATTGAGTTCCGTATCGTATACGGGAATTGTAGGTTGAGTGCCATGGTTGTGTGTTTTGTGTAATACAACACAAGGTGATGCAGTGACAGATCTGTTATTACAGATGAGACGTTATCAACCACGCACACACGTTTTTATATCTGTTATAATCTGTTATTACAGATAAATGCCTGTGGCGAAACGATATAATGCAACTCTCCTCCAGGTTTCCTTAGGGATTTAGAGAAGTTTGTGTCTGATCGTGAGAATTCGGTGTAAAAAAAATATCGATTGGCAAGGGTTAGAAATATAATTTTGTTTTGCTTCTGTACTTTTTTTTCTTTTAATTTAACGAACAGTTGTATCCCATTGCAATTTGTCTAATTTATATTTACACTGGAGTAAACGCCCGTCAAAAATGATGGGATGTATAAAAATAGGACTGTTGATAGAATTTATCAACAAGTTTTCTTACAGCGTCAGTTCATTGCTGTAGTAGTTCCCTTAAAACGAATGTTTCATAAACCTCAATCACCGTTCAACTGCGTCCCTTGATACTCATCGTTAGAAACCAATATTCTCAAGTTTTCTTTATAAGTAGAATATTTAACTTGGGGGGAAAAAAAAAGTACGTTCCGTTGATTAATTTTAGTTTTATTTTTTTAATTTTTTTTTTCACAGTCTGAAACCGAAGAAAAAATTAATTAATATTTAAATTGCTTTTTTGTAATGTTTAAATACTTTTAAACATTATAAATTTTAAACGATTTTTAGGTTTAATGATATTAATTCGATTGAAAACTTTTTAAGCACATTGACGGTAATGTATTTAAGACTTTGCAAGTAACGTCATTCATTCATTTGTACAGCTTAATGTACAAGCGCATTGGATACAGCTAGATCTAAACAACATTTGTCAGACTAATTTAGAAAACTGAATATAGTAATAATTTCATGATGAGAAAATATTTTGGGTTAAATATTTTTATGAACTTAGTGCGTATGACTTTCTGTGCTTCAAAGTTTTTAATCCCATTTTTGCAATCGTACGTAATTAATAATGTAGTTATAAAATATTTAAGGGCAAAGGCCTCATGCTACGAGGTAGAATGACTAACATGTAGGTTAGTGCAAAAGCATCATTTTAACGTAGCCATCTACCAAAGTAGTTAAATTGATTAATTAAGTTGGCATCGTTTTAGTTATATCTCATATTGTGAATGCCTTCACAACGAGTTGCCATGGTATTGTACTACCTCGAATAAATAACACTTCACCAGTGGAGAAGACTACTGTTATTTATTATCAGCGGATACCACCACCCAGACAGCACCGTTTTGAAATATGGTATGGGATAAAGTTCTCGGTTATCCTCATACTATCCCTATTAGACTTAGAAAAGAGATAAAGATGTAGGAAGGTGATAGTCGGAGAGGTAGAGGAAGGAAATGCCGTAGAAGGAAGAAAGGGATAGTTGCTCCTTCAAATCACACTCAAAGCTCATATATTCCTCGAATAGGCAACGCTTCCCCAGTAGAAAAGACTGTTGTTACCTATTCGAGGAAACTCAGTGGCCATCAGGTCCCCCAGACGGCACCGTTTCAAAGCTTGTTGGCTTCTTTTCGTTGGGTGGGCAGGTACCCTGGTGTTGCAATAGTGACAACCCAGTTATGAAGTATAACTTCACAATATGAGATATGCCTGATGGTGTGCAGTGATATAGACTATAAAAACGATGCCAACTTAATTAATCAATTTAACTACTTTGGAGATGACTACGTTAAAATAATGCTTTTGCACTAACCAACATGTTAATGTAGTTATGTCGTTAGCTCTAAATAACCTCGCATGGAATAATAAATTGAACTGACGTGCAAATTTATATGATGAGCGCTGGAATGTATTCGGGTTTAAATTTTTCTTTTCTAGATGAATAACTTGCTGTGCACACACACACAGGTGATGGGAAATCCATTTAAACCGCAGTGTTACATGAAGAGTTATACACTGATTAAGAATGAAATTTCATTTACCTTGCACAAATTAAAATAGTATTTCCTATACCTCTTGTCGTATTACAAACGACAAACGTGTTTTTGTAATTATGTTATTACAATTTTTAAAAGTAATTTTGTAATTACAAACGTGTTATTTACTTGTTATAACTTTCCAGACTCATTACTATATATGCATAATGTGCTATTAATATCTACCATGTCCTTCTGTCCGTCCTCATGCAGTAACTCGGTTTCCAGTGGATGGATTTTCATGGAATTTTACTACACTTTTATAAAAGATTTTTCCAGCCATACCAAATTTAATAAAATCAGACCGCTATTTGTTTTTCCATCCGCATATAATAACTCGATTCTCAGTGAATAGAGTTTCGTGAAATTTTATATTTCGCTCTTCTAGAACTATTTGTTGTGCCTTTCCAAATTTCAATAAAATTGGACGAATAGAAGTCCGGCAATTATTATTTATTTATTATTTTTTTTGAATACATATCACATAGTCTATTCATATACCATCTATTCTAGCTGAAGCACTGGAAATTGTTTGTTGCCATGCGCTGGTTGGTGGATGAATAGTGTAGCAGATGTGCAGAAACGAAATGTTATCGGTTCTTGCATAAGATTTTTTTTTTTTAATCATGAATTGTCACTATTTGCTAAACACGCTTGCATTGGTCAATATTAAACTTCAACTGTCATTTCTCAGCCCATCGACATAAATTTTCTAAATCTTGTTGCAATACCACATTACCCTGCCAACTTTCGTATCATCTGAAAACTTAGACATTAAGGCTGATCAGTATCATTGATCAATATATTGAAAACAACAATAGGCCAAGCACTTGAACCCTAGGGATTGTTTGTTTGTTGTTTGGTTTTTAGCAGCATTAGCAACTAAGGCCATATTGCTCCGGGGATATGCGGTGGTCATTCCCTGACCTTTCCGCATCCTCCGTATTTGGTGGTCACGGGCTCGAACCCCGGTCTAATCAAGAAGCCTGTGTTACGCACTGCTGCTGCTCCTGCCCACCTGGCTACGGAGGCGCCTGAACCCTAGGGAACACTAATAACATTAGTCCACGAACAGCAGTGCCTATTGATAACCACTCGCCTGAACCCTAGGGAACACTAATAACATTAGTCCACGAACAGCAGTACGTATTGATAACCACTCTGTCTTCTTCCAATTAACCATCCCTTTATTCTTAGCAGTAACTTGCCCTCAATGCCACATTGCTCCAGTTTGTACAGCAGTCTTTTATATGCAACATTATTAAAAGCGTTCCTGAAATCCAAGTACATGATGTCAAAATTATGCGAAAAAAGTATGTCAAAATTATATTTTGCATCCAGTTCCTTGGTCACTGCATCATAGTAACATATCAGATTAGTTAGACAAGACCGCGCCTTAACAAATCCATTCTGTGCACTATAACTGCAGTCGTGTCTAGATGATCCTGTAATATTTCTTTAACCATTGGTTCCATTATTTTCCCTGGAACAGACGTTAAGCTAACAGGTCTAATTACTCATGTCGCCTTTTGATCCTTCTCTATGAACTGCGGATACATTTGCACATCTCCAGTCCATAAGAAGCGCCCCTGAATCCAAGGATGCTCTCATAATTATGGGTAAGAGTTTGCTAACTTCCTTTGCTGTCTCCCTTAATATAACTGGATAGATTTCATCTTTTTTTTTTTTTTATGTATATCTTCATCAATTTCTCCTCCACTTTATTTTCCGTTATGACAAAGTCGTTTAACTTCTCGGTAGAATTTGATAAACTTCTGGCATCCCCTTCCCTAAAGAATTCCTCATGTGCGAATGTAGATGCAAAATACCTATTCAATTTGCCCGCAACCTGAGCAAGGTCATCAACAGTTAGCCCATAGACATCAAGTGGCGCGATGTGATCAACCCCTTCCTTCTACTTTTAATATAAGCCTAGGAGTCATTGCTGTTTTTCTTTGCATTATTTGCAAGAGCCTTCTCATAATCTGCCTTAGTTTGCCTAACCTCCTTTGTGACTTGATTACAGACTAATTTATATTTGCCATAGGCTTCTGTATCACCTGATAATTGATATGCATCCCATGCACTTTTCTTCTCTGCCGCGCGTCTCAATAGTTCATCTGACATCCATTTAGGTCTAAGCCTTGAACGGTATTTCTTCGTTGGTATGAAAAGCCTAGTAGCGTCATTGAATATTCCCATTTAGAACTGTTGGTAACATTATCAGTTGGTCCCACTGTCCAGTATTTAAAAACTTTCCGAGATCCCTGTAGTAACCTTTACGAATACAAAAACCTTTACCCTTAACAGTAATTATGTCTTTAATTGTTAATAATTTTAGTAGTATTGTTGTTAATATGTTGTTGTAATAATTGTTGTTAACATGTTGTAGTATGGCACGTTCAATACATGATAGCGTCACCGGAAACCGTTCCAAGACATTGTTCGTTATGTGTATCTTGCATTCCTGAGCTTTTACGATACGTATCGTATACGTTATCAGCCATTTTGAAGCATTAAAACCATGTGATAAACATCGAATGGTCTATACAATATGTTTTATTATAATGTATGTATGCGTTGTGGTTTATTATATACGATACGCAACGTAAAATAAAATAAGAAAATGAAAAAACAAGATATCTTACTTGTTAATTTTACTTAAAAACAGTTACAAAATATAAATAAAAATAAAGAAAATGAGTACAGTACTAACATAATATATGTACTGTTTCAACTTTTACTCGTCAGTATCTTCATCAGAGTTCAATATTTTCCACATAAGTGACACTAGGGTGCAGATAAGTTAGATGGAAGGGCGTCTGATAATGAAGAAACAGCTGGGTTTTCCACTTTTTTAAAATATTTTTATAGAAGATTGCACAGTTAAGTTTCTTTTTTTTCCTTCAAAAATCTCACTGTAGCATGCTAGACAGTCATAAACGCCTCTTTTCACTTTTGAAATTTTTTCCATATTTGCGTCTTCTTCAAAGATTGCCAACTCCTCAGAAATTAATTTAAAAGCTGCAGCCATTTTCTCCCATGCGAAAACATTCTACGCGGCGTGACCTGTAAACCAACGTTTTTTTTCACTGGCTAGATTAGTTTTATTAACCAAGAAAAGTTCGGTATAATTATCATATAATAATTTTCTGATAATTATTGTAATAAATACATTTTTTTAAAAGTTTCTTTATTGAAATCTTGCAATTATGTTCACTATATGTCTGGCATTTCGTTTTATAAGGAACTCTTTTAACTATTGGCGACTTTAAGAAATTTTGAATGAACTGTGACGTTCGTCATAGCGAATGTTCGTAAACTGAGAGTTGCCTGTACTTGCTTTTTCCAAGTATTAGTATTAGTATTAGTAACGGCCGTATGGTGCAAGAAAGCCTATGGCTTATGCTGCACCAGCCAAAAAAAAAAAAAAAATCCGAACAAAACAATGATAAAAACAAAAATTAAATAAATAAATAAATAATAATAATTAATAAATAAATAAAAATAATAAAATGAAATTAAAAATTAAATAAAAAGGAAATTAATCCTATCATCCTATGCGCTTCCCTTACCCGAAAGTACTATCCAGATGACCTTTGAATTTCCCCAAACTGTCGGCCTCTACCACCCATGAAGGCAACTTATTCCAGTAATTTATAACTCGCTGGCTAAAATAAAACTTCCTGCAGTCCAATCTAAACATTTCCCCGCGTAACTTGAATTTATGTCCCCTAGTTCTAGCATCATTTATAATCTTGAAAATTTTGTCCTCATTCATTTTACTGATGCCTCTCAGAGCCTTAAACACCTCAATCAAATCTCCTCTAAGGTGTCTAGTTTCCAAACTCTGCAACCCACATATTCGAAGTCTTTCTTCATAAGGACGCCCTTTTGCCGATCTCACCAGGCGAGTTACCCTTCTTTGCACCCTTTCAAGAAGCTCGATGTCTTTCTTTAGGTGCGGTCTCCATACTTGAACACAGTATTCCAAGTGTGGTCTAACATAGGCCTTATATAATGGGATTATCACGTCCCTATCTCTACTTGCAAAAGTTCGATAGATCATCGATAGGACACCATGGGCCTTCCTTGCAACCTGTTTACAATGCTCAGAGAATTTCATGTCTGACCGTATCGTATCACCCAAGTCCCTTTCCTCCAGTACTGGGTTTAGTTGAACTCCACCAAGTGAATAAGTTATTTTGGGATTACTGTTTCCCAGGTGTAATACCTTACACTTTGTTGGATTAAAGCACAGCTGCCATTTTTCTGACCATTCTTGAAGTCTATCTAGGTCTCTCTGAAGAAGCTCAGCTTGACAGTGATCATTAACTACTCTACCAATTTTAACATCATCTGCAAATTTAGACATCACGCCCTCTATCCCTTCATCAATGTCGTTTATGAAAATTAAAAACAACAGTGGTCCTAATACTGATCCTTGGGGAACCCCCCACTTCTTACATCAACCCAATCTGAGGAATAGCCATTTATCACAACCCTCTGCCTCCTGCCCTGAAGCCATCCTTCTATCCATCTAAGGATTTTCCCAGTGATTCCAACCTGTTCCAGCTTATAAAGCAACCGCTCATGTGGGACTGAGTCAAAAGCTTTGCTGAAATCTAAATAAACAATGTCGAAATTATTCCCTAAATCCAGCTCGTGAGTGACCCTTTCGAAATAGCGAACCAGATTTGTTAAACATGATTTTCCCTTTACAAAACCATGCTGAGTATCCTTGAGAATTTCAATTCGATCCAAATGATCCTGAATTCCACCCTTGATCAATGCCTCCATGATTTTCCCTACTACTGAAGTCAGACTGACAGGTCGATAATTTCCCACTTCACTTTTAGAGCCACCCTTATGTATGGGAGATACATTTGCACTTTTCCAATCCAAGGGAATCTCCCCAGAGTCAAGGGAACTTGTAACGTCCTTACCAGAAAAGAAAAGAAGCGTCCTTAATTTTCAAGGGGAAATATTTAACATCCTAAAGTGTTTATTGGAATAATTATTGAAATTCATGATGTTATCGAAGGTGTTTGGACCACCGTTTCTGATTTTCATAAACATCGACAAAGGGATAGCGGGTGTAATGTAAATATTGAAACAGTCGTTAATGATCAGTGCCAAGCAGCGCTCCTTCAGGATGACTTGAACAGGCTTCAAGAATGGTCAAAAAATTGGCCGCTGTGCGCTGTGTCTTAATGCAACAAAATGCATGGTCTTACACTTGGGAAATAGCAACCTCAAAATAACTTATACACTTGATGGAGTTGAATTAACAACAGAAGAAGAAAGGATTCTGGGAATTATGATCTGGGCAGATATGAAGTTTTCTGAGCAGTGTAAACAGGCGGTCAGGAAAGTCATGGTGTTCTATAGAATAGTATTCTGTAGGGATAGGGAGGTAATAGTCCCACTCTATAAGACAAATGTAAGACCACATTTGGAATGCTGTGGCCAAGTATGGAGACTTTATCTTAAAGGAAATAAAAAATTAATTTTCTGTTTATGCTCCAGGACGATCCCACGATCAGAGGAGTTTACAAGATCGAAAGATTATAAGAAAGGGCACTGTATTTAGCAGTCCGGGCTTGAACAAGACATTGAACTTCTTGAGAGGGTCCAAAAACGGCGAGATCGGCAAAAAAGGGCGACCGTATGAGAAAAGACTTCAATTATGTGGGCTTCAGAGCTTGGCAGTCAGGCGCCTTAGAAGGGACCCGATTGAGGTTTATAAGGCTCTGAGAGGGGTTAGTAAAATGAATGATAATCGTTGCCTTCGGTTTCCTCTTGATATTCCTGGCGGTTCATGGTGCTGTCAGCATTGTTATGATTGTCTCCTTCCGCTCCCTGGAAGTTCTGTCCTAGTCAGCAGCCTTTTGTCTTACAGTCTTTTCTCAGCGGAGTACCGAGTTCTTACAGACTGGAACGTATATTCTTGAAGAATTCCTTGGCGTCGTGAAGATTTCCTTATTTACCGTTAAGTCAAACTAAATGCAACAAGGCATCATATATATGTTCAAGAGCATAAATTATCTATATAATATCGGTGTAAATACACCATAGATAACTCTTAAACAACATACTGCGATAGTAGTGTAAAAATTGGGCATCACCACCCAGTTTGCCTCTCATCGGTGGGTGGGCAGGTACCCTGCATTGCAGACAAGACAATCTAGTTGTGAAGATAATCCCACAATATGACAGATGCCATTTTTTTTTTTCGTTTGAGTTATCTATGGGGTATTTACACCGATATTATATAGACAATTTATACTCTTGAACATATGATCCCTTGCTGCATTTAATTTGACTTAAACATTATCATGTACACCTTTTGACATCTCTCATCTTGTCTGCAATAGCAGGGTACCTGCCCACCCACCGATGAGAGGCCAACTAGCCTTGAAACGGTCACCAGGGGAGCCTGATATTCACGGAGTTCCTGAGAATAGGTGACAACAGTCTTCTCTACTGGGGAAGCGTTGCCTATTCGAGGAATTTGAGTTTTTGAGTTGTGTGAGTTGAAGGAGTTACTTTCCCTTTCATTCTTCTACACAGTTTCTTTTCTTCTTCCACACATATACAAACTAGTCTTGAAACGGTGCAGTCTGGGTGGTGTTGTCCACTGAGGATAAGTAACAATAGTCTTCTCGTTTAGTGAAGCGTTACTTATTCGAGGCAGTGCAGCACATGGTAACTCGTTGTGAAGAAGGTGCACAATATGAGATACAGATAAAATTATGCCCTTTTTACACTACTATCGTAGTTTTTTCGTTTAAGAGTTATCTATGGTGTATTTACACCGATATTATATAGATTATTTACCATTATTATGATTTGTGATTCGGTAGGATTTTTCCGAAGTCATTTTAATTGATGACGCCGTGAACTTTGAAATAGCTGACAGTTATTTATTACCTAAGACTTGGAACTGTCTTTTGAACTATGTGTATCTATTTTTATGTTGCTTTTATATGTCTTTTTAGAGGGTCTTCCCGTCCTGCAATTGTACAAAAATAGGAGAAGTACATTGTAGTTATCTAAATTATCTGTATACTAAACGGCGGTGTTACCAGTTTTTGGCAGGAACCGTCCAATACAATAAATAAATGTCATAAAGAATTCCAGAGCTAGGAGCCATAAATTTAAATTACAGAGGAAGAGGTTTAGACTGGAATTTTGGAAGTTTTCTTTAAGCCACCAAGTTGTTGATTATTGGAGTAAATTACGTCTGCAGGTAGTTGTGGTTGACAATTTGAAGAAGTTCTTTTGCTACACCGGCCAAAAAAAAAATTAAAAAAAAATAATAATAATAAATTCTTTTTCTTTTTTTGACCGGTGCAGCAAAAGCCTGTGGCTAATACCAAATCCTATTATACAACTACTATACACTTTGCATTTATAGTTTATTCATGTTGGGTGCTTCATTAACTTTTTATATTTTCAGGTTTGAAAATTTCTCGTACTGTGTTGGCAGCAGCCGAAAAGTTGATGCGTCAGTTTTATTTATTTATTTGTTTAAAATAGTCCAGCGACAACGTTTCTTTGGCCAGACCTATTCTACCATTGATGATTATAAGGAACAAAAGCTGGATCACTCTACATTATAATTTTCAGCAACTGAGGGCAGGGCCATTCCTGTCTCAGAATTTATGAGATCTGGGCTCAGTATTAAATTTGGTGCAATTCGGCCGTCCTTGCCTAGACTGAGTCGGGGGGGTCACCCTCTCTCTTTGGTTTTGTGGCCCTTTTCACTTTTGGGGACCTTTTTCATTTTCCTAATCACTGAACCTGATCGACTTTTAGATTTCTGTTCGAAAGTGGAAGCTTTATCAGCACCTTGTTATCTAGTAGTTTTGCTATTTTATCGACTTGAATTGTACTTAACAGTTGCCTCTTTTATGTATTATCTGTAAAGGAATATTCTTCTTATGGAAGTGGAATGTAAATGATATGATTGCACAGCTCTACATAGGAAATACACTGTGTGATCACTGAATTATGACCACCTACCTAATACTTCGTAGGTTCTTCTTTTGCCCTCAGTACAGCAGCTATTCAACGTGGCATTGATTAAACAAGATATCGGAAGCATTCGGGAGGTATGTCCAATCAAGCTGTGTGTAATGCGCCCGGCAATGCAGGTATGGAGGTGATTGGTGTATCCAGACGCCTCATATGCCTTTCCATAGTGTCCCACAAGTGCTCTATGGGATTGATATCAGGGGAGTTCAGAGGCCAATCGATATGCTGGAAGTCAGAACTGTGTTCCTCAAACCATTCTTGCACAACAAGTGCTCAATGGCTCGGCGCATTGTCATCTTGGAAGACACCATCGGCATTCGGGAAAAGGTGTAACATAGCGGGGTGTACACAGTCAGCAAGTAGTTGACGATAGCAGAGACCACTGATACGTTGTACCACATGGCCCTCACCATACAACCGCCTTCACTGGCCTGCACTTTTGATACTATGCTTGATGGATGAAGAGCCTCATGTTGTTGAAGCCAAATCCATACATGACCATCCACGGTGTGGAGTAAATAACGTGACTCTTCCGACCAGCACACCTCCTTCCAGTTTTCTAACGTCCAACTTGCATGCGCTTTGCACCAGGCGAGTCCTTTACGCCGATGAACCTTGGTTAGGAGAGGATGTCGTAGGGGTCGTCTGCGGGTATAGCCCATGCGTGCAACGCATGGTCATGCCGGATATTTTTCCGGGTTGGCCCATGTTGTATTGGGTAGTCAACTCTTAAACAGTGATGCACCTGTTCGCCTTTACGAGTCGTCGAACCCGGCGCTCACCTCTAACTTCAACCTTTCGCTGAACTTTGCAGTTTTTCCCTCGCGTCGTTTTTTGACCATTTTGGCGCCAGTCCTAGTGCACTTTAACTACGCAGGCTCTCAAGCACCCCACCAGTTCAGCCATTTGGGAAATGGAGGCACCAGCTCGTCGAGCTCCCACAGTCTGTCCTTTATCAAAGTCCGATAAATCCTTCCTTTTGCCCATCACGCTCGGAATTTTACTACCTACTGAACCACTGATACCTTATCTATGCTACGTTGGGTCGACTAACTGCGCACTCTCGTACCTCACGTGGTCAACGGGTCGCATTCACTTTTCATAAGGGTGTATATTCTCAGAAACCGTTCCACTTACATTTATAATGCATGGGTTCAAAACTCAGAACCATTGCGGTAGCACAGTGGTTAATACCGTGAAAAAGGACTGGATTCGAATCCCGTCTTGAGGAGTACTTTTATTTTTTTTCACAACGTGGCCGAGTTAGTCGGTTTCAGGCGAGAGTTACGTGCTTTTTTCTTCCAGTTAGCCTGTTTCCTGGACGAAACACCTGGGTTTTTCTTCCAGAAAATTGGCTAACCGACGCAGTATGTGTTGCTTCATAGCTTTGCAGCTTTGGCGCTTAACATGCTGTCAAACTCTAATGACTCATAGGCGCCATCAGCATTCTTTGTGGTTACCCTTTTAGGTACTCTTAAAAGATTAATATTACACTGAATCTGTACTAACGTGTCCTTTTATCATTTCTTTAGCAGTCGCATTACTAGTGCACATATAGCACGTACTGAAATAAATTACTGGCACATCACTGAAATAAATGTACTAAATATTTTATGCAAGATGATACACCTGTACCCACTCACCACAGTACATTTTCTTAAATTTATTTATTATTAATAATTTTTGTATTCATGAAAATATCGCTGTTTCTGAGGTCTTTGTCATCATCTGTGCCGTGCCGAAGGCAGGTCAGGAAACACTCAAAAATCAATTCTTCATATCTCCCTACCCTCACCGTCCTCTTCATTATTCACCATTCCTTATTAATTCATATATCATAGTGTTTTCTCAATATCCCTCCAGATCTCTTCGCTCTCAAGTTTTCCTCCTTCGCACCATTCATTAGCCATTTGCCTCACAACATATGACCAATCCACTTCTCTTCTGCCTTCTCACTCAAATATAAGATCTCAGTTGAGGTCTTAAATTTCAACGTTTAAAAAATGGTGTTCTCCCTTCAGAACTAAGTAATTTTTGTATTTCTGTACTTTTGCTATATAAATGAACCTATATTTCGTGAATTACTAAATGAATTTGAATTATTATTATTCCAAGGAAAAAGTTGTACGTAAACTTAGAGAATAAGGGTCTTTTTTTTTTTTTTTTTTTTTTTTTTTGATGGATCACAAAACATAAAACCGAAATATTCTGTTTGAGCGACCTTGCTAAATTTTAAATAACGTTACACGTGAACTGTAACGATATTGGCTCTGGCTAAAGATCAATCACCTGTCTACTTTCATGATTTTGAAATCTAATCACTTTACGTGAATTCTCTATCATCTAAAAAAAACTCGGGAGAGGGCTTTACTATAAATATGTGCAATTGACAGATACAGCACATTTTCTAATTCTTCATAACCTTAGTTGCCTTGCTACAAAAACTACAGCATGCTGCGGCCGACAGTTTCTCCTCTGTGAGGAGAAATAGAGATCACATTACTTCATCTTTGAGACACCCAGTATCAAAATACACCATCAATAGATGGATTAGGCAGAGGCAGCCTTTGCTGTCTTGTTGTTCAATGCGTCCATACCCTATTCTAACATCTCATCGTGCACAGCGGTACAGAGAAATACGCAGCTGGAATGATGACGGATTGTCTTTTGGGATAAGTTGAAGTTATTTTCCGAAGCAATGAGAGAAGGATTTGAGTGTGGCGTCCTATGTTGTAAAAGGTATTTCTGCCTGTATTAAAAAAAAAAAAAAAAAAAGCACACAAATCGAATATCAAGATCACATTATGGATGTCATCTCTTATGGTAACCATATCATGATTCTGGTATGAAACATTCATCCATAGCCTTAGAGTAACTTAAAATCCAGTAATGGATTTTAAGTTACTCTAATAGCTTAAGTTATTTGAAACTTAGTGACGTCCTTTTGTAATTTCTTTAAGTTGCATAACTCTGATTCCAAAAGAATGCTGCTCGGCTCAGTACTTCTAACGAATCAGAGTAAGAAATCAGAGAGAGATTTGTTGCCACGAGGGCAACAAATCCCCTTGACAGCGCCGGACTAAGGTATTCCAGCACCCCGGGCAGAAAGATTATTTCGGGGGTCCCTTTGCATATTCTAGAAATCTGCGTAAGGGTGGCGACGACGACCCTGAGCTATAATCAGCTTCTGAGCCCCTGTAATTATACCCCCAGGTGGTTGCTCTGTTATCCCCTACCTTAATCCTGCACTTCCCCCTGATTTGTTGCCCTCGCGGAGAGCACAATGGCTATAATCACCATCCTCATCTCCCACATCTTGTGGATGTCCGGGTTCGAACAATCGCAATGACGCGAGGAGTTTTTATGGGCTTTTTCACAACGCGGTTGAGTTAATCGCCTTTAGGCAAAAGTTGAGTGGTTTTTCGTCGAACAAATCGACCACAGAATACACGCAATTTAAAGACGCTGTTGCCTCATAGCCTTAGTTGGTTCGGAGCTTAGCACACACTGATTTGTCTCTTATTGACCATATCTGAGACATGAGTGGATGGCAGTTTAGAAATGTGGATTCCAGGTTGTTGTTGTTATTTTGGTTTTTAGGAGCATTAGCAGCTAAGGCCATATTGCTCCGGGGATATGCCGTGGTCATTCTCTGACCTTTCCTTATTTGGTGGTCACGGGCTCGAAGGATTCCAGGTGCCTAATATCCTCTTAAGGATATGGCTAGGTTAACTATTCTTAAGAGAACAGGTAACTTAGAGGTACCTGATGTCCTTAAGAGGATATCAGGCACCGCTTTAATTCAAATGTGAAGATAAGGTGCATAACGGCTTGCATGCTGCCAAAGGGATCATATCCTCATACGATATATGCTGATTTTCCACAATTAATAAAGATCTTTTGTTCTAACTATTTCTTGCCTATACTGTTTTCTGTTTGTATGCCAAAGCTCAGATAAATCAATTTAAGCTTTTAGGATGCAGCTATTTTTCTGACGTTAAGTATTAAAGACTAAAAATAGGAACTGCCCCCTAAAGTCTGAATAGGAGGACAACATTTTTGTTATCTTGTCCCACGTCATTCAGAAACTCTACGCTTTTCTTGATTTGTTTAATACTGTGTCCAAGTCAATCAGTATCAGGTGAGTGCGGAATGGGTTTTTCTCCGTGGAACAGACAAGTTTTTCATCTTACAAAATATTCACACTGACCATAAAATATACAATTTACATACACGATTAATTCCTAAAGATGGAATAATTTCTTCTTAATTTCTAGGTATCTAATGCACTTGGCTAATTGGTGTAGCTCTACTGTCCATTTTGGTATTTGGGACTTTCCCTCGCAATAGAATAAAAAAGGTTTAGAGAAAATCATCTACTTAGTTTCAATTAACTGAATTGGATACCCAGTTCTTGTCCCTGCATCCAGTTATTTGTTGCGGAATTTCAAGTCGCATACGTTCGTAATTAAACGTGTCGTACGAATGTCGGAAACGGTGAGAATAGTGTTTATATGCGTTGGATAAACTTTTAATGAAGAATATGTGATTTTGTTGCTAAATATCAGTGTTGCGGTTGCTAATATTTTTCCGTTTCGAACACAAGCAAAAGGCCGTACATTTTGTTAGAGTCGTATATTTAAAAATGTAAACAAGTAATTAGAATTGGAGTGTGTCACTATGAGTCCTGCATATTGCCAATTAGAGAATTGTAACTCTTTTTAAAAGGCTATTGAAGGGACGTACAGAGTCGAAGTACGGTGGTATGCACGGTCTTCAACAGTTGGTTTTCCTTGTTGCATCGCCATATGTAGGACTTGGTTCTAGTGATGCAGTTAGGGAATGCTCTTGACTGCTTTAGAATATATTTGGGTGCTGAGATTAGTACAAAGACAAATGCCAGCATATCTTACATTAACCGTCTAACGGACGCGCACAAAACCATAACAGCATATTGTGGGAAAAGTCCTCTGTCTTATGTGCTGAAACAGATAATGAAAAAAATAAGCCACAATGTCAAAGGCTAACACTCTTGATCGAAACTTTGGCAGGCAGTATTTTTTTTAACTAATTACTGTAAACATGACGAAAAAATTTCAAGCTGTGCCTACCAAAGACAAGTTACCATGGCAGATATTCTTGATGTTTCTTGAAACTCTGGAAAAAATAAAAGAACCTTTCTAGGTATTATTAATTGTAAGTGGTCACGGATGAAAACCTCAGTTATTTTGATGAAATGAGACTCATTGTATGCTTTCACCGTATACAGTGAAGGTCATTATCGCAGTTCCTAGTAGACGTTGTTAAAATAGGCGTAAGGTGACCTTTGTGTGCTTTGTATAATGCAGTCACGTTGTAGCTAACAGTAAGCTACTAGTTAGAGTATAAAACCATGCTAGAGAGGGAGAGCACCCCCTAGTGTTCCTTGAGTTGTCTAAGTACTGTTGTCATAATGAGTGGAAGAAGAGAGGACGGGAGATAGGTCGGTCTGCAATTTCTATGCAGTTAATGAAACACCTATTATCAGTTCTAGTCGTTATCAGCGATATTGTTGTCAGGGTTGGTTGTTACTACCATATTCTATTACCTCTCCCTTCCCTTCCCTTCCCACCTCACTGTAAGATAGGATTCCGTTCAGGTTTTCTTATATCATTAGTATCGTAGCTATTGGGGAAAGTCAGTGCTCTTTCTGTATTAAGCATGTGGAAGTACTAATAACAGATTAATAAACGTCTCTTTAAACTTCTGAAAATTATATTCGATATTAAAATATGCGCGTTAATTAAAGCTTTTGTCTATTATTCATTTGAAATTTATACTTCGAGGTTCCTCCATTCTCTCCCTTTGTATACGTCATTAAAGAGACAAAGATGACTTCCACGAAACACAAATTTGGTAGAAGTGTCCAAATTATTCCTCGCAAAGGCAGTGTCGTTTGGTGAATTTCATGAAGAAATTCGTCAGTGCTTAGTTTGTGTCTGAAAGAACTCACTATACAGTAATGCTCACACAGAACGGATTTTTTTTTTAGCGATGACGCTCTTGTGGTTGAAACGATCGTTATAATTGTCTCTTCTTATAGCGCAGAAAAGGTATATGGTTGCAATTCGTCTCGATAGGAGGAATTTTTAGCCTTAATTCACGCCATTGTCGAGTTAGTTGGTCTTGAATGAAGATAGCATAGATTTTCCTCCTGGAAACTTGGGTTTTTCATCCTGCGAAACAGTTTTTCATCCTGAATGTAGAATATACGCATTTTACAGGCATGATATGTACTGGTTATGATCTTTGTTTTGGTTAAAAATCTTAAACAGTCCAACTCTCAGCCATGACTATCGCTTGAAGAAACGAGGTGAACGAAATGGAAGTGGATAGTGCGAAAAGTAGTTTTAGAAAAGCATTATTTTTGGAAGAATGTAGAGATTTGTACTGTCGCTTCCTGAAAAAAAAAAAAAAAAAAAAAATCTGGGCAATGTCAAGAAAAGATATTTATTAGATCAACCGTATTTCATTACATAACCCCATATTTGTGCGTGTTCTCTGGTCGATTTTCTTGTTTTGCTGGACAAAAAAAAAAAAAAAAAAACAAGAAAACAACCTTGCTATCTACGCCTGAGACCGACTAACTTAGCCATGAAGTGAAAAAAGCCCGTTAAAGTTCCTGGCGTCATCGACGGGATTTGAACCTCGACTTTATCCACCCGGTGTGGGGAGGACGGTGACGATACCACTGTGCTACCACGCAGACGTCAAGAAAAGACAAAGGTGTGTTTGTTTTAATTGCGGTCTCCAGGGTTTCTCCTATATGCCAAATCACAAAAAAGGCAGTAATGCAAATCTAATCGTTCAGTATGTCCAGAGATGTATCATTCCAGTCATGTACGCATTAGTGATTTGGTCGTCTGTCCTGTCCTCCTACTTGAAACACCATCTTGGATTAGAATACTGGTACCTACGATCGTTAAACTGGGTCACGAGGAAGCCCTTCACAATCTCCAAGGGTACTGTTCTCAAACCTGAACATCCTGCCGTGGAAACATCTCATTCGTTAAACGGAATATTATAACCTTTAGTCAGCCGTTTACACACACTTTGGATGCCCCCGACATTGACAACATCCTATGCAGCAGGAAGAGAAAAAGAGACCAGAATTACAACTTTACTATCTACAGAAACGCACTTCAAAGCCTAACGTGTATTTCGTACACGTTCCCCTCCATTACCATAAATTTCTGAAACATCCTTGAAATAGACCTAAGTAAAATATGTTTTGAAAAGAAATACAGAAAACAAATCCTGGCTGAAACTTTCTCCGTGATTCAATTCTCACCCAGCACGAGTAATTGCATGGTTGATTAGCTCGATAAACCAGCAACCCCACGTTGTCGGCTGATAGAACCAATTCGGAATGTTGTTTTCTTCCTGGGATGTGCTAATGGTCACTTTTTATGGAGTTCAAAGTGGACCTCAGATTTTCTCATAGTAATCGCATTGATCAATATCTGTTCATTTTTAGAGAATTAATTTGATCTAATGTTCTCTTGTTTTTATACTTTTATTTTTAATTTGTTTATTCCCATAAATCTCCTATTTTATTATTGTTATAAACTAATAATTTATCTCTTGAGTCTTGTAATCATTATTGTAATTACTGACTTGTCACTAATGTAAACCCCGCTAGCACTTTTGCTGTCCAGGGGTGAAATTATCATCTCCAACAAAATAAATAAACGTATAACTCTCCTGGCATATTATTATTAGCATATGGTGCAAGGAAGCCTGAGGCTTATACTGCACCAGCCAAAAAAAAATTCTGAATTACCCAGAGAGAGAGAGAGAGAACAAGAATCAGAAGTAGGAGGGAATCATCGAGAAAGAGAAGAATGATGATATCCAGCTCAGGACCCTCGGTGTGCCAAGCCCATACTCACCTTGGGTCTGAACAAACATCTAATTTTTGTAACTAAACGCTGCAATTTATGGTTGCCATCAAGGATTGGCTAATTATAGAAAACAGCCTTTTGGAGAATATTTTTGAGAATATCTTAACTTCAGTTAATTTTAGAAGAATATTCTTTAAAACATTCTCTTCTTATCACTAATTATCAATGTATTCGTAATACGGTAGGCAGTAATGTGTTGGCAGTGCGTAGTACGATCTTCCTTTTCTAGTTCTGTACAGAAAAATTAAACTAGGAATTATAACTCTCTGATTTATAATAAGTCGGTATTTTTCTTGAATGTCCTATTTTGTTCCTCTTTTTTTTTTTTTTTTTTTTTTTTTTGCTTTCTTTCCTATTTTGTTCTTATCTATACTTACGGTCCAAGTCTGCTCACCCTAAATATAGTATGAGCATAGGCGGATTCAGGGTAGGGGCACCGGTGCCGTTCCTCCTCTGTCGTTTTTTGGTGCATATACACCAATCGTTTAAATTCCCTTTAGCTACAAAAAAAAAAAATTCTCTTTCATTGTTAACATAGAATTTTATCTGTTTTTGCATTGTAGCTCAGTTAGGCTAATGGGGGAAACCCTGGGGTTCGCTGATTTTAACAAAAATTGTAGCTCAGCTGACTTCAGTTGGCAACACTGATGCTGATGTGATCGCCATTCTAGTTCGAGGCGCCACGCAGTTTGGTCGTGCGTAATATTTACTTCAAAGTAATTCAGACTTCAGCTGTGTGCCTGTGCCCCATTATGTTTTGGGTGTTACATTATGTTACACTTGTAGTTTGTGCACAAACAAGGCACACAATGGTGCTTCCCCTGTCACAAATAGAGTAAGGGGCTTTTTTTTTTTTTTTTTTTTTTTCATTAAACCGTTGAATTAAAATATTTTCCTTTATATTGAAAATCATGCTCGCGACAGTGTAACTGCCCCTTAAAGGTGTATTTGCATAGCCGTTCATGACTATTTGCCGAGGTACAATGCCATTAGTGCATGGGATAAACAAAATATCGAAATGTAGTGCGGGACGCTCGTAAACAAAGTGGAAGCAAAGCGTGTTTGTGTGCGTGTACATTTGTAGTTTGAAAATTTTACCACTTAGCGGATCACAGCAGCAGTTTTTATACAATGAAAGTTTAGAGTGGATAAAGGTCCTCCTTTTTTTTTTTAAGGTGGTGGTAATCTTGCACTTCTGAAGGAAAAGTTCCATTCTAAATCACAGGTTATTGTTGAAAAATAGTCGCGAGTTAGGGTTAAATTTAAAAGTAGCTGCACTCCTTCCCAAACACGATAGGAGGAAGAATATGATGATTACCTTATCAATCAGTTTGGCCCTGCCCTGGAGAGATTGTGCAAAATTAATGGGGTAGAATTTTTCTCAGCGTAGTCTGTGCTTGTTAACATGTGAGACTGCTTATACAGGGATGGCATACACTTAATAAAAAGAGTGTAAGGATATTTGCTGATGCTATCGAGGCAGTGTTAGGTGGGTCGAAAAACTGCTAGCTTGGAGGGAGATACATGGATTAATAGATCAACAATAGCTGCAGGTAGAGGTGAAAGTGATTCTTGCACTGTATCTATTAAAACGATCGAGCGAGCAGCAGCCTAGAAAGCAAGGTGTCAGGGATTTCAAGGACTGCTGGGGGTCATCATGGAACAAGAAAATACATAGGCTGTGTTAGTGTTAGGATAACTAAGAATAAGACCAGGTGCATGTATAATTGCATGTACACCAATGCTAGGATCATAGTAAATAAAATTGATGAATTTGAAGTCAAGTCGTCAAATGCGGATATTGTTGGGATATGAGACGTGGTGTTACAGATATAAGGAATACGTAATTTCAGTATGGAGAGTACAATGTGTACCGAAAGAACAGATAAGAAAGGAGGAGGAGTTATGCTGTTAGTTTAGAAACAAAGTCTAAGTGGATGGTCAGTGCAATGTTGAGTCAGTTTGATATGATATAAGCACTGGAAAAGCAAAAATAAGAGTAAGAATGTGTTATAGGCCTAATGACTCTGACGAGTACAACTAACAGCTGTACAGAGAAATAGACTGGACCAGTAAATCAGAATGTCCTATAATGGCGGATTTTAACTTCCCAGATATTGACTGGAACTTATGAGGTGATCATTCGCACACTAGCAAGACTTTTGTGGATTTATTGGATGACTGTTTTCTACAGCAGCATGTTCGAGAGGCAACAAGAGGGAGTAATCCTGTTGATCTGATTATCAGCAGTGATTTTTCATACATTAAGAATCTGCAGATAAAGGAGCCACTAGTGGCAGTGAACACGGTGTATTGTTGTGGGATTTACTTAAATATTTGACTAACATCAGGGGTAAAGGAAAAGGTTTTTGCTTTTCTAAAGGTGACTACAGTGGTCTCAGACAGTTTTTAAATTCTATACAGTGGAATAAACTAATGATGCTACCAACAGCAAATTTTAAATGGGAAGTATTCAACGAACTAATCATGGAAGGTACTAGACTTTTCATACCAACTAAGAAATACTGTTCAAGGTTTAGGCCTAAATGGATGTCAGATGAACTGATGAGACTCTTTGTAGAGGAGAAAAATGCATCGTCCATATAAATTATCAGGCGACACAGAAGAGTATGGTAGATAAAAGCTAGTATGAAATCAAGTCACAAAGGAGGTTAGGCAAGCGAAGGCGAATTTCGAGAAATCTTTGGCAAAGGATGCAAAGAAATACCAAAGATATATCTTGAAAATACCAAATACCATCCCCTTCCTTCTAGAGTTTACATAAGTAAACTCTAGAACGAAGGGGATGAATCGGATTGGTCCACTTGATATCGATGGCTCGACAGTTTGATGATTCTGCTCAGGTAGCTGAGAAACTGAATGAGCATTTTTTTCATTTAAATTCACACATGAGGATTTCTGTAGGGAGATGGAGGCCAGAAGTTTATCAAACTCTAACAGGGAGCTAATTGATTTTGTAATAACTGAGAGCAAAGTGGAGGAGAAGTTGTTGAAGTTAAACATAAGAAAGGCACTGGGGTGGATGGGATCTATCCAGTTATATTGAAGGAGGCAGCAAAGCAAGCAAGCAAATCCTTAGTTGTAATTATGAGAGCATCCTTGGATCAGGAGAGGTCCCCACAGACTGGAGATGTGCAGATGTATCCCCAATTCACAAACGGGGATCAAAGGGTGGCACGAGTAATTACCGACCTGTTAATTTAATTCTGTTCCTGGAGAAATAATGGAATCACTGGTTAAAAAACCATTGCAAGATCATCTAGACAAGGCTGCAGTTATAATTCACACACAGAATGGGTTTGTTAAGAGTAATTCTTGTCTGACCAATTTGATTGGATACTACGATGAGATCACAAAGGAACTGGATGTGAAAATAATTTTGATATCATATAATTGGATTTCAGCAAAACTTTTGATACTGTTGCACATAAAAGACTGCTGTAATAATTGGAGCAGTGTGTTATCAAGAGCAAGTTGCTGCTATGGATAAAGGGATGGTTGGGTGGGAGAAGACAGACAGTGATAATCATTGGACACTGCTCTTCGTGGACTAATGTTATTAGTGGAGTTTCCAGGGTACGGTGTTGGGCCCATTGTTTTCTATATTTATCAGTGATATTGATGAAGGTATTTCAGACTTAATGTCCAAGTTTGCAGACGATACAAAGTCAGGCAGGGTTGTTAATGACAGTAATGGCAATATGTTACTGGAATAGGATCTAGAAAAGTTTGGCAGAGGATTGATTTTAGGAAGGATGTACAGCTGCTGGAACGAGTACAGAATAGGGTAATAAGATTGGTGAGGGGATCAGTAGGGTGCTTTTACGAAGAAAGGCTTCAGTTCTGAAAATTGCAGCGTCTGGAGACTAAGCACCTGCAAGATGATCTGATTGAGTTGTTTAAAGCTTTGAATGGTTTGAGCAAGCAGTAATGCTGATGAGATTCTTCCTTTTGCTCAGCTTTGATGACGCGCTTTGATGGGGCATGAATTCAAATTGGGGAAAGACTGCTGCAGAATTGATGTGCAGAAAAAATTCGCCTTTAGGTAGCGAGTGATCGATTGCTGGAACAAACTTCTATCTGTCGTTGTGGAAGTTGATAGCTTAAGAAGTAGACAAACTTTTTGAGGGAAGGGATAGGTAAAATGGGAAGTGTTTATTTATTTATTTATTATTTTATTTTTTTTTTTTGCGCTGATGCTGTATAAGCTTGCTTTCTTGCATAATATGCCACTACTAATGCTTACGCTAAATGATTTTCAGATTATTTTCTCCTCACCTAGTCTCAGGTTGCTTTGTTGTTTCACTGTGATCTACTGTTCGCTTCTCTAAAGGCTGTTGCATCGTTTGCGTTCAATGGTAACCGATTCTGTGGAGCAGTGAAGAGCTGACTATACTTTCGAAGTGGCTGTAAGGGATGGCATGCTGTTATGAAGAAAGGCTAAAAAAGAAATGAAGAAAGTGCTTCCTAAGCTGTGGATTTTGGGTTGCCAACACATTCGTAATGAGTTACCTAGAATTATATAACGATCATTATTGTCATATATCGTCATAATGATCGTGACTGACCCACCTTTAATTGTGTCGTATAGCTTTAGTAACATGAATTGCATCTTTTAGCTTGTGAATTATTGAGTTGTAAACAATGTCCAAGTTAGTACCATGTTCAGTGCTTTTTTTTATAAAATAATTCATTGTGGGTTTGAGTATATTTTTATTTCATAAAATTACAAAATTGTTCATAACCAAAAACAAAGATATCACATTCATCACTCTCAAACAAGGATTAGCATCACTGTACTAAACCCAAATATGAAGCAGTTTTTCTCATTTAAAACTAGTAATGTAACTTCCTGTTTAACTTTCAGTTGTTAAGTTTATTTAATCAGTAAATTCCCTTCGTGATGAAATTGTTATTTATTTTTCTTTCATTTATATCGCTTCGTTCAGTTCTTCTGTTAAAAGAATCAAAGAATAGAAAAGGGGGCGAACACTTAAATGTCTGGATTTGATAAGGTATACCGCACGTAATAATGAATTTACGAGGAGTGTTCGAATAGTTATGGGCCTTAGTAGGAAGATTTTATTTGAGTAGTTTGGTAACATGTTACTTTTCACCATGGTCCCCTTTGTGGAGTCGATACACTTTTGCCACAGATGGGTACAATGCATTGATTTCCAGTTGCGAAGAAAGTTTTTTTTTTTTTTTTTTTTTTTTTTTCGCTCCTTGAATGCATCCATTGTAGCAATAATTGACTGTCAGTGAGAAAATGGATTCCAGCAAGTATTTTTTCAAATTAGTATATAGCTGAAATTCCGATGCTGCTAGATCTGATAATATGGGGGATAGTCCAAGATTTCAAAGCCTGCCTCATGCAGTACAACCATGGCAGTGATAGACTTGTGAGACGGCGTGTTGGTCTAGTGGAACAAGACCTCTGCTGAATTTTCTTCCGCGTTTGTTTTTGATGTTTTCACGCAAAACACCTCAGTCTGCGTAATATGCCAAAGTGACTGCATGGCCTTTCTGAAGGTAATCCACTGACAACACTGCCAAGTATTCTCAGAAGACTCCGACAAGCCAAAGCACCACTCAACCTTTATAGCTGTGTCAAAGAGTACCTGAGACACCGCACTGTCCATGTTAGTACCATGTACAATTCTGTCACTAGCCAGGTCTCCCGAGGCCATCCCCAGGGCTCGGTCCTGGGGCCTTTCTTTTGGTCCATCGTCCTGGACGAGTTCCTTGGGATGGACTTGGGGATGACTCAACCCCAACCCCTTGCGTTTGTTGACGATTTGGTTTTGGTGGTGCATGGTGACACAAGAGCTGATTTAGAGGAGAGAGCAAATTGTGCACTAACTAAGCTCCAGGATTGGACAGCCATTCACCGACTAAAGATCTCGGGAGAGAAAACCAAATCTATATTGCTCAAGGGAACGCTCAACTACGAAGACCACCGGTTATCAAAATTGACAACACCTCCATAAAATTATACCCAGAAATCAAGTATTTAGGAATCGTCTTAGATATGAAGCTAAATTTCCATCCTCACTTGAAATATATGTCACAGAAAATAAAAAAAATACTCGGCCATGATCATCCGTATAAGCCGTGCAGACTGGGGCCTTAAGCGCCGGGCTCTGGCCCTCATTTATAATGCCATATTTGTGCCAATAGCTTGCTATGGAGCCTCAGTATGGTGTACTAGGGCCTCCCTCGACCGAAATCGCCGTAAACTAGACTCCATACAGCGTTCTATTGCCGTAACAAGGGCGTGCCGTACAGTAAGCACCCCAGCTCTACAGGTGCTAGCTGGATGTATACCCCTACACCTAGAGGTAATAAGAAGAGGATTATATCAACGATTGAAGAAGAGTATTCCCACCGAAACAGCAGGCATCACTCTTAACCTTGATAACAACCCCAAACAGGAAAGGAAGAGAATCTTTTGAAATTATGTACAGGACCTGGCAAGAGACATGGGACACCACCAACAAAGGATTGATAACCAAAAAGTTCATTCCCTCTGTGAACCTCATCAGTCCAAAGCCTCCTCCCTGGTACTCACCAGGCCTCCATACTACATTTCTATTTACAGGCCACGGACCCTTTAAAGCGAAGCTAACATCCCTAGGCATAGAAGAAGATCCGCTGTGTCACTGCGGGGCTGAAGAAACGTGGGATCACGTGATGTATGACTGCCATGAATATGACGAGTTCCGGCTAAGGTTTGCCACTAAAATGCAAGAAAATCCCCGGCATTGTGAGCACCTGATTATAATGGACGAGCAGCGCTATGCCGCCTTTACAGAGTTTGCGCAGTCTGTCTTCACTGCTAGACGGGTTAGGCACCTAAACACCACCCATTGAAGATCAAAGTAAGAAACTTCCTGGATATGACAGTCCTCTCAGGAGAAGGAAAAAAAAAAAAAAAAAAACACTCCTTCCTTCCTTCGTCCCAGGAGTGACAGAACCTACACCAGCACAGCTGAGCTGCTGCCTTTAGGCCTCCCTAGCCACGCTCCCTTGCGTGGTCCTTTGCCTCCACTTCCTGGCGGGGTGGGGAGTTCATCCCTGGTGTCCTCCACCCTCGCCACCCCTCTTTTTCACTCTGGTGGGGCATGGGCCTGCTCCACTGACTTGGGGTCATCTTCCCTATGGACCCCGTATCTCTGTCTTTTCCTCCAGTCTTCAGTCTCCCACCCCTTCTCTAACTTACAACTAGTGTCTGAATCAACTCCAAATTGTTTGAGCCCTACACCCAAAAGCTTAACAACATGAAATCGCCCAACTAGTACTCCCTTTGTTTTGGCTGACCCCTATCTATAGCGTTTTTTTTTTTTTAGGTCCTTGCCACTGAAATCCCAGGAAATTAGGTGGCAGAATCTGCCAGAGTAAATAACTAAGTAGTCGACCTGGTCTGCCTCCACGGGGCGGAGTGGGGCAACGTTGGGTCCCATTAGGGGCCCAGCGGCTAAATGACCAGATGAACAACGGTACACGACACTACACAAATACAAAATCCATATACTTTTAAACCTCTGGCATTGACAGTGTTCTGTTTCAGACCCACAATGTATAGCAGGCGGAGACGGGGGGGAACCCCTGGTGCCGTTTGACACTAAACACACTCTACACTCTACTCTGACAACACTCCTAAAACTCGACACTGGAACTCTGACAACTGAAACAGACAACAATGACTAGGACTTTACTGGATGAGAACTATATCCCCTTAGTGACACCAGCCCACACTGACATCCTGATTATTGGAACAGCAGTGGATGGGATCCTATCCCAACACTGACCAACTAATGGACTGTACACTGTCACGGACCTGACGAAGCCACAGCTTTGCTGCATACACGCCATGTTAGTGATCTGAGCCGGCTCCCTTGTTCGGCCGTTTCTTCTCCCTTATCCCGGTGGGGGGAAGGCGACGGCTTTCCTGCCTCCTTCCCTCCTTTCCGATCCCACTCTTCCCTCTTATGGGGTATGGGCATGCCCCATTGATTCCACCTGGGGTCGTCTTCCCTATTGACCCCATTCTTCTGTCTTTATCCTCCTAGTCTTCATTCTCCCTACCCAACTCTATCTGTATGCAAGCGAATACCCCACACGCCAAAAATAACCGTGTCTAAATTATGCTGTTCTCCCACCATTTTGGCTTTTCCAATTCTAGCGCAATATTTCCATGCAATTTTTTTTTTTTTTTAAGGTCCTAGCCACTGAAATCCCAGGAAACTAGGTGGCAGGACCTGTCAGAGTGTAAATTTAAACTAGTGGTTACCTGGTCTGCCTCCACGGGGCGAAGTACGGGCAAGTTGGGGCTCAGCTGGGGTACAGCGGCTAAATGGCCAGAAGAACAACGGTACATAACACAACACACTCACATGATCCACACACTTTTAAATCTCTGGCCTTCCCAGTCAACTGGTACACTCACAATGAAAGCAACGCGGAGATGGGGGAAACCCCTGGTGCCGTTAGACAATTAACACACTTTGCACTTGGCAACACTCCAGCGCAGATGTGGAAAACCACAGGGGGCGCCTGACCCCCTAATACTATGCACCAAGGCAACACTCCATCAGCATCCCAGTGGGGGGGGGAGGGAAGAGCTGTGTTTCTAGTGTTTGAACTGCTCCTTTGTCTCGGGCTGAAAGTAATGGACCTGCGTTATCCATGGTCACAAACTTTGCAAGGAAATTTGCTGGATCTACATGAAAACGATGCAAATGTTCACTTGACGTGAAACTCTTGTGCGTTTTTGATCTGCTGTCAAATTAGGGACCCATCGTATGGAGGCCTTTCTCTTAGCGAAAATCTCAATTAATATGTGGTACACATGTTCAGATTAGATGCCCAAGACGCTGGCAAAGTACCGAACTGTCACTTGTCCATCACTCATCATCAGATCATGCATGTTGTCAACTTCTGGAGTGATAGACGTTGCAGGTCTTCCACAGTGTGGGTCATCTTCCAGGCTCTCCCTCCCTCGTTTAAATTCTGTTCCCCACTTCACCACCATGGAATATGACGGGGCATCCTCCACCGAAGTTGTAACTATATCCTCATGAATTGTTTTTGGCGTTAGTCCTTTATTTCCCAAATATTGGACGGCTACACAGTGACTGATTTTGTCCATCTTTCCTCAGTCACACAACTTTGTTGACTTCAGGACCGTAATTTAAAAAATACTACCTTATTGAAACTACATGAAACTTGGTGGGGTTACTATTTGAAGTGTTATAAATTAAGTAGAGAAATTTTTAACACTGTACCGCTATCCTTTCATACTCAGAACACGAACTTAACAAACGGTCCTTGTATTTTATCCCAGTACACCACTGAACCAGTGGCGTAATGGTAAAATGCTATCGTTGTGCTGCTTGTAATATACTGATTTACAATGTAAGTTAGACCTTTGTATAAATGCATCACTTATTTAATTTCGTGTTTAAAAAAAAAAGTAGCTCTTTAAATTTTGGTCAGTATCATAAACTCGATTCCTGGTTGAGACTTTTCGAATATGTGATTTATATTCGTAGTTGCAAAACTAGAGTCCAATATTGTGAAAAACGTATATCTAGAACAATTTTGATAATGTATAATAGATTGTGCGTGATGCGCTGAATGTGTGTTATAGTGGATCTATTTTGGGGATAGATAACCGGGAGTGTTTTTTTTTTGCTCTGTGTAAAGATTCATCCTGATATTCTCATCAGAAAATTATTTTGCCACGTGTGGTATTTCGATCTTTCTATCCTTTTTCACTCATTGTCTGTATGTTGTACCAACTGCTCTACCGAACCCATTAATTTTTGGAGAAATGTTCGTTTTTCTTGACTCATTCACAGTTGCAGAAATCTCCAGTATTTTCGGAAGGATTCATAGTCTGCATATTATGAAAATTGACCTTTTGCAATTTCAGTTACTACACTATTCAATTTGATAATTAACTTGAAATTCTGCTGCTATTCCTTCTGGGAAACAGTGCGCTTTATGCATAAGTCAAAAATAATCTGTGCTTTGGTTAATTCGTCTTTTGCTACTCCCTGCTTATTGATTTTATTTATGCGCACATGCGTTGACGATGAACACCCAATTAGAAGTAGAGACGCTTATTTCCCAAATTGAACCCCATTGTGCAGTATGAACGACTGTGCAAATGTAAATTCACACCGATAAACGCACGTGTTTTAATTTTGTAACCTCAAAAAGGAAATCCATGCATTGAGTGATAGGAGTTTCATTGCTTTTATAATTCGAGGCAAACAAACAACTTCCACTGAACGAAGAACAGGGATCGAAGAAATGTTCCGTGTAGTTGTTCCACTGAAGATATGATAAATAATTCTTAAGTTGTATATATATTCCCTATAAAAAAAAAAAAAAAAAAAATACTGTCATATTAGGGTCACCCAATACCGAATTTATGAGCTCGTGTGTCGTCCATAAATTGCATGTGTTCTCTGGTCGATTTGCCTGCTTTTCTAAACGAAAAACCCCAGTTTCAGGGTGGGAAAGTCCACGCCCGGGGACCCACAAACTCAGCCACGGAGAGAGAGAGAGAGGGGAAAAAAAAAAGAGCCCATACTTATGCGCCTCGCGTCATTGTCGGGATTCGAGCCCGGTCCCTTTCCACTCGGTGTGCGGAGGACGGTGATTACCTGTGCTACCACGCAGACTTCTATATCCGTTATAGAGGTTTCGGCGCATGCGTACAAACATAAAATCGACATGCAGAGTGCAGGAACATGGAATAAACCAAGGAAAGAAGAGTTCCACCAGTGCAAAGGCACCTTGGCAGAAATGAGATTCATATTTTTGCAAGTGTCCCCGTATGCTCTTTCCGTAAAAACCGGTTTTGGTTAGCTGCCAATTAAACTAACTCATAATTATCTGACGTGTTTCAATAACTGATTATTATCTGAAGTGTTTCCTGAAAATCAAAGCGAGAGGAGGATCTTAATGACAAATTAGTAAGCAATTGGAGAAAAAAGTGAAAGTGGGAACTAAAAATATTTCAACTTATTTTCTTTTTAATAATAAAGTTTCATTCCATTCCTTTAGAACAAATAAACCATAAATATCGAGGGTTTAGTGTCAGACAACTTTAACTACAAAATCATTTTGTAGTAAACGTTTTTGTAATTAACCAAGAAAAAGTCATTTGAAATTTTCTTGGTTTACCGGAAATTGCATTGTTATTTGTATAAAGTTAGACTAAAGTTGTTTCAAAACAAAATTGCAATTTTGTTTTGATTTTTTAGTTAACGTTGTCTGACACTAAGCCCTCGATATGTCAGTCAGTGTAGTAATTTGATGCATACAGCAAAAGGACAGGAAGGCGAAGGAACCCAATTCCCTATTGACAAGTAAAAACAGAAATCTGCAGAAACTCCTAAATTTTATTATCCAAAGGAATCAGTACTCGAAAGCTTACTCCTATTTTGTATCACCCTTTTACACTCCCTTCCTTATTCCCCTGGTGTTTTTACTTCTGTATGAACCAGTTCCTAAAAAAAGATAACAAATCTCTCCCTTCCAGCTATCGTCCCATTGCACTTACCTCTACTCTTTTTCCAAAGTAACAGAGAAATCCATCAACCGCCAACTCTTACACTATGCCGGAACCTTCCGTCAACGATTGCCAATATGGGTTCCGTAAGTGTTGATCCACTGATATTGATAGCTTGGTTTGTGTTTCTCATCTCATCTTTTGACAATAAATTATATGGAAAAGTTCGAAGAAAGTCAAGTATCACTCTTCATACATCAAACACTATTAATCGTGTTTGGCATTAAGTTCTCATAAACAAGCATCACCTTATCTGCCTTCTGCTTTTTGAAACTGAATAGCCAGTTTTCTCACCGATTGCAGATACTAGGAGATGGCTTGTTCAACTTTTCAAGAATGGTTTTTCTCCCAAGGGTCAGTTTTTTCCCACTCTTTTCCTCCACTATGTCACCGACATTGTTGCACTGACACGGTCTCATTTCCTTAGTTTTGTTGATTATAGCTCTTTACATCCAACTTTCCAGTTTGAGAACCCCCTTCTCTGCACAACAACTCTGTTTCTTTCCCGAATATCCATAGCCAATTTCTAAAATGCCGATCTCCAAATAACCATCTAACAAAAAAACGTTTATGTTTAACTATTTCTTATACGTATTTCTTGTGCTAAATCCAGTGGGTAATTTTTTTCTGGCGTCAATATTTTCGCCTTCTGATTGTTTTAGTCAACCTCTTCTCACCGACCCCCTCTCTGAACCTCATTTTTCGAGTTATTAGACCCATCTTATGTTTTTTCCGGTCTTCTGATATCTTCCATTCTCAAGGTCCGTGTCTCTGCTCCATAAAGTACTATTATACGAAAATTCTTCTTCGATCTTCATCAGTTTTTACCCATTGTTATTAATCTCATTTCTCGGCTAATCTTTACCTCCTCTACTATTAGACGTCCCAAATACCTATACTCGCTTACCTGTTCTATTCTCTCGCCTTCTAGTTCAATACTTAGCTCACACCTTTCTCTCCCCATTCTAATAATCTTTGTGACCTCAGTATTTATTCATATTGCAATCTTATCACAACTGTCCATAAAATACTATTAAACCTATTCCATAAATTTAGCCTGTCAATCAATTTCCGCAATCCTTCCTTTCTTACATCTTGTACATGAACATTAGGATCTCTTTGTAGACGATAAACATTTTTCTATAAATATGCCGCCTTCGAATAGTTATAGGATGCCTCATGAATTCGTTCCCATTTTCTTCCCCCCACCTCCGACTTTTCAAACTTGTGCGGATATCTCTAAAAAAAAAAGCCAAATCAGCAAAAATACAAACTAAAATGATATATTTTGGGAGCTGCAACACATTATAAAGAATTTTCAAAAATAAGTAAAGTGTACAAGAAAATATTTTACTTTATTTTTCTTTTTAGTCAACCCAGTTTTCCCAACTTCTGTTTTTGACGAACACTTGACTACAGTGCGAAATGTTGTCTATTGCGTCTTAGTATTAATATTATAATGCCTAAAAAAAAAAGGGGGGGGGGGCAAGTAGCGGTTTTTTTCCTAGATCTGCCAAAAAAAAAAAAAAACCCTAAAACAATCTATCACTCATACCTTCCCAAATATACATCCTTCGTTCATTTTAATGATTCCCTTCAGGGCTATCTACCTCTCTCAGGTTCTTCCCCCCCACCCCAGGATGTGTTGTTGCCAAGCTTTGTAGTCTGCATTTTTAAGCCTTTCTATATATGGACATCGATTGATACCCGTTGCCAATCTGGTTGCCCTTCGCTGAACCCTTTCTAAAAGTTGTATGTCTTTCTTCAAGCGTGGCCTCCAAACTCGAACATAATATTCTAAATGCGGTCTCTCAATCGTCTTATATAAAGGGACAATAGTATCCTTATCCCTACTTTTGAATGTCCTATATGTTATATACAAGACACCATATGCCTTCTTGACTGCCTGTCTTGTGCAAAACAGGCGACATTTCATGTGATAGGTGATTCTAGATTATGCGCAAATAGATATAAAGCTGTCGATATGATTCTTAAGTGCCTCACGAGAACTCCGGATTTGAAAACATTTAACTACAAATATTAATAAACAGTGTTTTCGCATTAGAAAGATCTGGTGTAAGGATTTTAATCCAGAATAGGGATTTTTGAAATAAAGTTCGTTTTGTGTGATGCCGATCGCGATATTGAAAAATTGAGTTTTTGAAATTTTCCCCAGAAAATTCTTTCTATTGTAAGTTACTATAGTAATTTGGTTTTTGAAATAAGATCATTTCATGCAGATCGAAAAACAAATCTGTTTTTAGAAATAAATATATTCTCTATTGTTTAATTTTGTGATGAGGTGTGAGAAAGGTATCAAAAATTCCGCAAGTAAGTGTAATAATAATTACAGTATTGATGGCCTCCAGTATTACACTTAATATCTGTCAGAATTTGGCTCGGTCTGATATATCGGTGTCTGATCTGTAATCGAAAATAGACTGAAACCTACTGTAAATAAGATTTAAGGGTCCACAAGTATTTCACAGGTTCGTATTAAAACGGCCTCCGTAGCCGAGTGGGCAGGAGCGGGTTTGTATTAAGTATATTATTATTGAACAGTTCTGTCCTTGAAAGATTGTGCAAGGCTCAAAGATAATTTTTTTTTTTTTTTCCTAAGAAAAGCACGAGTTTTTTTGACAGTGATTTATGAAAGAAATCAAGTTGAATAGAAGAGGTGCAGAAATGCTGGTTGGTATTAACAAAGCGGTGTTAGGCATTAATGGCTGCCACAATGAGAACTAGGATAATTTCATGCTCTACATCGAAAGGGACGCCCTCGTGGGTAGCACAGTTGGTAGAATCGTCGTCTTTCCCACACCGGGTGGAAAAGACCTAAGTTCGAGTCCCGTCGATCATGAGAGGAATTTTTATGGGCTTTTTTCACAACATGGCTGAATTAATATCAGACAATCGTAGCATGGGTTTCCCCCCCCCCTTCCGGAATCTCGGGTTTTTCATCCATCAAACAGAAAATCGACAAAGAACACATGTAATTTACAAACTTATACACAGAGCAATATGGCCTTACTCGCTGAAGCTTCTAAAACCTTACTACAACAGCTATTTGGACATGCCGTAGGAGATCAGGTATAGGACTTGTTCGAGATTCTTTAATACAATGAGTATTAGAACTATAAGACCTGGGAAAGCTCTCTCTCTCTCTCTCTCTCTCTCAAGAAGTTCACTGAAATTGAGTCAAAGAAATATCAGATAGGGTTAATTTTAATAGGGAAATAATGCTCAGCAATCTATCGTGTTAAAATTAATCGTAGTTAATGGAGACAGGACTTGTTGCAGGAAGTTATAAGTTGTGTTAGTTACAAACCGCAGAAAGAGGGACACACCAATAGTGCATTTCACATCATGACATCTTATCCTTTAACGATCTAAGACTGTAAGAAACGTTGCATTAGTGGGTTTGTTTCTATTTGATTAGAAAATCATAGTTTTTATCAAAGAAGTAGACAGACTGTCATCAGTACTTTAGCTATAATAATATTGTTGTTATTGTTGGGTTTTAGGAGCATCAGCGACTAAGACCATATTGCTCTGTGTATACTGTGTTCTATGGTCGATTTTCTGGTTTGCTGGATAAAAAACCCGATTTTTCAGGAGAAAAAATCGTGCTATTCTCGCCTAAGACCAACTAACTCAGCCACGTTGTAAAAAAAAAAGGCCCATAAAAATTCCTCACGTCATCGACGGGACTCGAACTCAGGTCTTTTCCATCCAGTGTGGGGAGGACGGCGATTCTACTGACTCTGCTACACCGAGGGCCTATAAAAATTCAGGCTTCGGGCGAAGATCTTATAGATTGCAGATGTGCCAATTCTGTTATGTACACTTTATAACCAAAAGTATTTGGACACACTCCTACACGAATATTACGTACCACGCCAGAAATCGCCCGCTTATCTGTTTAGACAAATAAGTATAAAGCTGGTGAGTTTATCAATGCAGCAACATTATCGGATCATGCATATTTTCAAAATGAGATGGTAGTCGGATGCCTCGTAAGCAACTTTTCTGTACCTGCTACTGGTCTGAGCTTTCCAAAATCTACTGTGGTGGACAGTTCGGGTCTCGCGTGTGTCGTCTGCCGAAACATTACGGAGCACGTTCAAGTGGCCATAGCGCTATCCGTCAAACATTTGTATGACGGTGATGCTTAGCCTTCAGTTCAGTGGTAGGGTATCTGGACAATATCATAGTTACCAGTGCAATACGGCGTTTGGAATGGGTCTTTCCCGATGCTTATGAAATACAGAACAATGACAAAAGATGGTCTGGAATGATGAATCGCGCTATACAATGTGTCGTTCCGATGGAAGTATTTGGTTGTAATTGCCCTGAGAGCATTTCCTGTTTTAGTGTATCGTCTCGACCGTAAAGTTTGGTAGAGACGGACTTTATGGGGCTGTTTCAACTTGTTCGGACTTGAAACTGTGAAGCCAATAATTCGGTTTTGGAAAACCATGAATTACCTGCATCCTGCCAGTACTATGGAAATGGACCCTGTCAATATCAACGTGACAGTGTTCAATTTCACACAGTGAGGATCATACAGAACTGTTTTTTGGACAGTAACGTCAAAAAGTTGAACTGGCCGAATCAGAGCCTAGATCTCAACCCCACTATACACCAATGGGTCGAACTGGAAATCCTGATTAGACTTTGGTCGAAATAGCCTTCTTCCAAACCGGTTCTGACAGATGCCTGCTGCTTTGCAGGAGGAATGGTGGAAAATTCTAATCGTCACCTACTGAAAGTCTGTAGAAAGTATGTCGAAGCTTTCAGGCAATCATACAAGCGAAATGGTAAAAGAGCTTTGAAGTTTTTGAATTAAAAGCCTTTTTGAAGCTAACTGTTTCCATAGTTAAATATGTACTAGAATCACCAGGTAAGACATCATCGACATGTAGACTTGGGAAGTGGAGCTCTTATTTTCAAAAAAAAAAAAAAAAAAACGGGGAAAAAATTTATTTTATCCGATAACGGCATTTTCTAATATTCAACATGTTCACAACGAGTTACTTTGGTATTTTTCTTTTAATAAAGGAGTATTATTGTAATTTGTTTGTAATAAATGAGATTCAACCACCCGTATGAATATTCGAATGTTACATTAATAACGTATGCATAGTTTGAAGATAATAAAGCATATAAAACCTACTTTGGTATTGTTATGTTTATTTCCGAATTGGAAATATGTACATAATGGGATCAAACATTTCGTGGTATTTTCTTACCACTTCTTCAGTGACAGCTCTTTGCAGTAACACTGTCAAGAAAGATCCCTTAGGTCACAAGAATTTGAACAAGGAATACCTAACGTATGCATGCTTTTTCCTGGGTATGAAGCTTTTTAACCCCTTATTTTAATGCTGTAGAGTTATAGGTACATTCTAATAACAGTCCATTCAAAGATACTAGGATATGAATATTTAAGCTAGAATTGAGTTGCTCAGATTGGCTGTTGTTGTTATTTGGTTTTGAGGAGCATTAGCAACTAAGGCCATATTGCTTCGGGGATATGCGGTGGTCATTCCCTGACCTTTCCGCATCCTCCGTATTTGGTGGCTCACGGGCTTGAACCCCGGTCTAATCAAGAAGCGTGTGCTACGCACTGCTGCTCATGCCCACCTGGCTACGGAGGCGCCAGCTCTCTCAGATTGGCGTTATCTACATAATGTTAAATAATATTAGAAGTTGGCTAATTTCTTGGCGCATTGATTACTTTAAATCATGGCATGCCATTTCATACGGTTGGTCGATTTTTATGACTGTACAAATGCCTCTTGACGGGCGTAATAATGAATTAAAATGCTTATCGTGAAGCTTCTAGTTTTATTTGTAAAAGCAGATTGATATTTCTATCTCTGAGTAACCTGTTTCGTCATCTTATTGCCTTGTTTGGTGAAAGGATGCTTGTAATGTATAGTGAAGTAGCAACTGTCTCGAATATGCATGTCTAGTGAAAATTAAATAGTATTCTGAGCAGTTTGCCACTAAGAAACTCGAGTTTTGTATTACGAGAATCGGTCATTGTCTGTTAATCGGTTATAAACTCTTATTTTGAGCTCTACGATAAATATTATATGCATATAATATTATAATAATGGCTGTTTTGTAATTCATTTTCTGTTACCTTGAAGACGAAGTAGACAACCGTTGTTGAGTGACATTTTGCATAAAAATTTGATGTGGGGAGGGTTTACAAAGCCGATTTAATTGGCCCGAGCCTTACTTATAATACGAGATTTTAATCAAAGAAATAAAATGTAGGCAGTAGTGACGTAATGTTATTGTGACAATGGAAGTCAGTTTGAAGAATAAATTATACTTGGAGGCTGCAGCTAACCAGTGAGAGTAAAATCGGCAGTAAGAACCGGAAGTGGAAACGACAGGTAACAGTTGCATGACTGGTTTAGACGGTTAAATCCAACTCGATATTTGCAGCAGGTGATGTGAGGATAACATGTGTATTGTATATTTAGAAATATTTTATAAGCCTCTTCCAGCTGTGTGAAGATAGTGAATCAGTTTCCATATCTCTTCGAAGTCTTAAACAAAAGAGTTACAGTGGGGGTTAGAAAGAGAATTTTCGTGCAGAAAGGACAAGTCCATCGTTATCGCTATCTCGCCATCAGAATGACGGTCCGTGCGTCCTGTCAGTTAGGAGGAAACGAAGTAGGATGCGTTACAGCACCCAGTAGAAGGTTCCTAAAGACCAAACTAGCTACTAGATAATTAAGGCCAAGCCTGAGGCTAGACCTAATGTTAACAGCGGAAGTAGGCTTAACGGAGACAATTGTATTGCTAGGCTTACGGCTCGTAAGAAAAGAGCTATTGTTTGTAGAGTCAAAGGCAGCTACAGGTAGAGACCGGTGATTTAATAACGCTGGCCCTGAAGTGACTTTTGATGAAGTCGCGACTACCGCTTGTCGACAGAGCTTTCAAACGTGGCTCCGCGGAGGCCAGAGGTTAAGGGGAAGAATAACTAGCAAACTGTCTGGGAAGGTTCACTTCTATGATGTCAGAATGTAGTTAGATGAAAATTATTGCCCCCGAATGGACAGGTGGGTAATCAGTTTACTGTATACGCTGCGTGTGTAACAAGTGGATAGGATGGCCTACTTGTTTGTCCCGTCCCCTCCAGCCTATACGGTAACACAGAATACTGAGGCATCCAGTTCTAATGAAGCACTAGGATCGTAATTTCAGTATGATCTCATTGAAGTCCTTTGAGCGTTTTTAATAAATCAGTAGTAACTGAAGCTAATAGTATTTTACGGAAAATAAGGGGGCGTGGGAGTAGTTTTTTGAACTCTGTAACATACCGGCAGAGTTCATAAAAACTTGCAGGCGGAACGGTTAGAATATTTTCAAACAGATGGTACCTGCAGTGCAAGAAATACCTTTACACCTTATTTATTGAATTAAATAAGTGGTTTCGAAAATAAAGTTTCTCTGATTAGCTTAAATAGCCCGCTGGAGAATGATACATGGAATATCTCGTGCACTGTAGTAGTACACTATCCTCATAATCTGTTCTCACTAGGGTTAAAAGGTTAAGACACTCTGCCAAGAATACGTTCACAAGAAGAAATAATTGTACTCCACGATTTGTGTGAGTTTGTTTTATTTTTACGGCAAGCAACCTTGAAAAGACTGTGCAGTCCGCCCTCTAGATCGACAGATTTTCCCACGAGCTTGTTTTCTTCACATCTCGAATTACGAAAAAGTCATTTTCGTATGGTTCTAGATTATCATAACAATTTAGTTCGGATAAAGGACTGCAAAAGGATAAATATTGGAAGTTCAATGAATCAGATTCTACCAATGATAAATTAATGAATTTAAATAAATAAAAATCGTGGTACATACACGCGGTAGTGGTCGAAACTGATGAGTATTTCTTTCGCATGCAATGAATACCAGCCGAAAATAACGCATTCCGTGTAACCGATAATTCTAATCGATCTATGGCTAATTAATTGGCCGGTCTTACATAATACGTAGTATTACTTTTCGTATCTTCACGGTGATGGGTAGTATGTAAGGAACTTTCCCTGATCCCCCACCTCTGTTCCGTTCGTTTCATGTAATGTGGAGCAGGGGAGGTGAGGAGGATATAGTGCCTTCCAGTAGGACAGGCTTGCCTCGTAATACTATTTCGAGCAGTCTATATCCATTTACCTGCAGGACGGTATGACGTACCCTCCACAGGGTGGATGTCCAAGTTGACACAGGCTACTGCCCCTTGTGTGATGCCAGAAACGTTGCAGTTGGACAGCTAACAGGAGAAGGTGTATGTTCTGGTGAATAATGTTGACTTTTACATCATGCCGAATGTAGATACCGCGTGTGGGGGGGAAAGATGAGAAACTAACTAATGTGTATGGTGAACCTCCATACACAGATCTGCTGGATGAAGTCGAACAGGCTATTATTTGTCAACGGTGTGAGCCCCTCCACAACCGCAACTGTGGTGATGTTGTGGGATTCTTTCTTTAGACAGAATGACGGACATATTTCAAGATATGTTTCGTAATCTCCTAACACTCACGCCATGGCGCTTTCAAGTCGTTACCGGTCTTAAACTCCGTTATTAGGTGGGTAATCATACAATTGGCAACTAAATGTAGGAAAAATGCAGGAAGTTCAAGTAATGATTTTTTTAACTGCCAAACATTACCAGTTTAATTAATGGGGAGTAGAATCATTTCTCGATTTACACTCAAATTCTGGTTCATTGGACAAGACAAACATCACCCTTTTGCGATATGTCATATCCGGTGTCGATATGCGAAAATGGGCGATCAACGAGTGAATATTAAATTTTTCTAGACGTATGACTTCAGTTTCACTGAGATGCAGTTTTATCACCTTAAATTTTGAAATATGAGATTTCTTTAGAAATCTCATATTTCAAAATACGGTTTGCAGAACCGTATTTTGCTGTCCGCTCTGCAGGTATTTTCCCCTTCGTTCTGTTCACTGCTTTAGATCAGTTTTTGCTATTAGACCTCTCCGCCAGATCATCTCTGATCGAACTTCAGTGCCTGGACTTGCTGGCTTTTGATGTTCCAGACAAAAGATTACATTTCTAATCCATAATAATAAACTAATGTCAAAACGTTCATTAGATATTAATTACTATATTAATTATTGCTTATTAATAACTATAAGATTAATATTTCTCAGAAGATCTCTGTGCGATCTCGAAGAAAATTTATCTGCAGCAGGATTGCCAAGGGGATCACAGATTTCATTTCATTTTTCAGTGGAAACCTGGTCCAAACTGAAAACTGTTGCATTCCATTGATATCTTGTTCTTATTTTATCATTCAATTTTATCTTTTTAAATTCCTGCATTGTCATGTTTCAATAACTTTCAACAATGCTGGAAACAGAATTAATATTTGGGAGTTGACTACGAAAGAAACAAAAGTCAGGAGTTCCAAGTATTTTCTTATGCATGTCGTGCTATTACTTTTAAATCGTGTGAAACAGTTTTAACCTGAACCCCACTATTTTATCCCATATTTAAACTGTCCGCTTTGTATAACTTGAATTTGGAAAGTGGCATTAAGCTTAGTGTGTTAATTTTCTTCTCCACTGTTAAATTAACTTTTTTTCTCAACGAATTATATATTGTATTGTATGGCCCACATGTGAGAAATCTTTGTCTCTTGATGCTATTTCTAGACTTAATTTATATCACGTTAGCTTTTGGACACCATTGCGTGTTCCATTGTAAATTGTACCCAGGTGTACATTGGCAATGAACCAATTGGATGGCAGCGTACATTTTAGTTAGAGCAAAGACTGATTTTTATTCCATGTTTCCCGAGCTTTAAAATGTTTGCTTAAAATAATTTGCTAGTGGCGGATTCAGGGTAGCCCCTCCCCTCTTTCGTTTTTCGGAGAATATGCACCAATCGTTTAAATTACCTTTAGCTACAAAGAAAAAAATTTTTTTTCCATTGTTAACAAGATTTTCATCAATTTTTGCATTGAGGCTCAGTTATTTTCAAATGACATTTGGCAAAACTGATGCTGATGTGATCGCCATTCTAGTTCGAAGCGTCACGCAGTTTGGTCGTGCGTAATGTTTACTTCAAAGTAATTCAGACTTTAGCTGTGTGCCAGTGTCTCATTATATTTGAGTGTTATATTCGTTTTGTACTGTGCGTTGTTTGTGCACAAACAAGGGATAAATCGTACCCCTCCTGTCATTTTTTTCTGGATCAAACATTGTGTGCGAGTATGATTTTTTGAAACTAGTAACGCAGTGAAAGTTGCTTGCTTGTTTGTTTGTTGTTTGTTTGGAGCATTAGAAACTAAGGCCATATTGCTCCGGGATGTGCGGTGGTCATTCCCTGACCTTTCCGCATCCTCCGTATTTGGTGGTGACGGGCTCGAACCCCGGTCTAATCAAGAAGCGTGTGCTACGCACTGCTGCTTGTGGCTACGGAGGCGCCCATATTACTCTCACGGCTGTATCTGTAAGTGGACTTTTGCAGGCTGCCCCAAGATTTATTTCACATTGCACTATTTGATCATTGGCTCGGATGTGACTTGCACTTTTCGCTTTGCGGATGCACCCTTTGCTTTAACTAGTTATAATTTGACTTACGTTGTGGCGAGTCCTTGTAGTGTTACAAAAGTCACATGGAGAGTCCCTAGTCACAGTTTGTATTTGCAAATAGAATGACGTAAAATGCCTTTTTATGTGGAGAAAACGTTTTAACATGTTTGCATGGTTGGACATGACATTTCTGAGAGACTTAAAAATCTGTCGTTTTGTATTTGAAAATTCACTCATATAAGTGGTTAGTATTTCATGATTCAAATGAAATTTTTTACTTCTTTTTAAATCATTCTGTTTGTGTGCGTGAGTACATTTATTTATTCATTTTTTGCACATTACAGGCAAAGAACCCAATTACAATGTGCAAGTATATATAGTTTGCATAATCAGTAAAACTATTCAAAAAGACTTAGATGACATTGAACGTCGATGAATGGATACATTTCAAAAACAATAAATAGCATATTTGATGATCGAATATATTTTAAGAACGATAAATAGCATATATAAGAACATGAAATTAAATAATATGGATAAATTAAAAATATAAATTATCTGAATTAAAACTACTAAATAGAGTACAAATAAACTAGAATAATTAGAATGTTTTGGGAAATATTAACGAAAAATTATAAAACGTCATAAAAACATCATCGACAAATATAGCTTCTTTAGTTGTTTATTAGCTGTGAATGGATCTGTTTCATAAATGAAGATGAGAATTAAGTGGATTGAATTTTCCAGTATCAGTTCTGAATTTCAGTAATGTCCAAGATTACATGCTCTTGTCTTGGGAACATTGAAGTTGATTTCCGAAAGAAGGTAACTTGAATGTGTCTTCTTATAAATAAAGGTTTGTTTCGTTTTATATTTAGCGAAGTATGAATGACATTTTTGTCTGTTATAAGTTGAAACTCCATCCTGCCTTAGGAGAAATTTTAAAATACGAATTTGAATATTTTTAGATTTTATTTGTTAATGAGAAGAGTGCAGAAACCACATAGGGCAGGAGAATTCTAATCACAGAAGAATTAGACTAGTATATCGTTTTTCGTTAAACTAGAATTTTGAGAAGAAAAACCAGAAGAAAATCTTCTTATAAAACCAACCTACTATGCATGCAGTGCTTGGGCGCCAAAATCTTAAATACGCCCCTGACACGCTCATTCAGAATCCACTTTTATGTAGGGGATGTACTCGTTATTTGGAACAAGTAATCCAACTGGTTAAGTTGGTGAATAATAATGCGGACAGCATTATGATTGGCCTCTCACTGCAGAGTTTTGAACTTGGGGGGGGGGGGGGAGACTATACGCATATCTCGAGAAACCAACCCAAGGCATGTAAATTATTAACACAGATATTATCCTATATTATTCGGAAGCTGCAGATTTATTGATCCAAAAAAAAAGAAACAAAATGGAACAGCATTTAGAATCATCAGCGGTTTGGTTTGGTTTCCTAAAGTCATTTTTGTACCAATGTATTTGATTACTGAAGAGCAAAGACAATGAGTTAAGGAAGAATGAGCAAGCAGGACTTCTGTGAAATTAGTCTTCTAAGTTCAGTAATTATTATACTCTTTCTTTGCGAAACGAGAAATACTTTATCTTTCAGGTAAATTAGGTCATTTTGTTTATCGCTTTTAGACCACTCGATTTCTAGAGGATTTTTGCGTACTTGTACGACAGTTTTGTACAACGCACTTAGATCATGTTTAGAACATGAAGACTGTATTTATGATTACTATGTATTATTGTTATTATTAATTTACCACATGTTAGGCAGTATGTGAATTTTACTTTTGTGTAGTATTCAATTCGAAATTACATCCGTTTTCACCCATTTATTTTAAACCTTACACAAATTGCCTCATTTTCCTTCTAACCCTGTATGAATCATAGGTTGTACTTATCCTGGACAATAGGAATTTTGTGTTGTCCTTCCATCTAAAATATTTGGTTAAAAACAGTTTATCAGCTTTTGATTTAGTGACAAAACAGACTTGCATTTAAAAAACTGTTCTTCTCTGTGTGTAATGTATTTGGTCTTCTTCCTCTGTACCAGATGCCGCTTTAACCTGTTTTGTAGTGAAACTAGTCAACCATTATATCGACTTTCTCCCATCTTTTTTTTCTTTCAGTCTTCCGTTCCTTAAGTAAATTCCAGACAGTTATACATTAATGTTGTTTCTTTAAAAATTCGGCTATCCCTTACATTGCATACTAATAAACTTCCCAAGATTTCGTTAATTTGCTAGATGGATATTTTAATCCAAATCTGTTTAATCGCGAAACTGTTGCTAAACTAATTGAGGAAACTCATCTTAAATGTATATTACTTTGAATTATTTTTTTTCTTTCATTTGCTGTACCTATGTAGAGCTCGTACTCTTGTTACAAATGTTTTAGAGGTTCTTCGCTCATTCGGGTCAGAGACTTATTAAATGTAATATATGCCTTAAGTGAAGTTTTGAGTAAAGTTATCAATATATCTTACAACGATTAACTTATTTTACCGGATTATCAATTTACTGAAATAACTATGCAAGATAGCACACAGTGCCATTCGATATGAAGTGAGATGTAGACAGGTGTCAAAAGGCATTTCACTTTGAGAGCAGTGATATTCATAGAATTTATTAGTGAAGTGCATAACATAAGTTATCTCGACAAGAACCTGTTTAATTTGGAAAATGTTACTTTGCATCCAAATTATTCAAAACAGCATTCCCTTAAATTATCATTATTTCTTGGAACTTAAAGATATGCTGAACTTCATTCTTCTTACATCAATATCATGTTTGCAGTGCCGAAAGACAACCAAACAGGTCGTTACCGTATAGAACTGAAGCAAAACATTGAGAACTGGATTCACGCGTTTATTGGATTCTTCTTAGAACTGTGTCAAACGCGCTAAAGAGCGTGAATGGATGTCTACACGAGTAAGGTAGGCATTTCCAGTACATTCTGTAATGGTTTCAATTAAATTTCGTTTTTCATAATATTATTGCATTTAATTAGAATATTGTAAATGTGTTTGCATTTTAATTTTATAACTCATTATAATAAATTGCTTCTCTTGTTGCATATGTTATAATTCAAATGGTCCCTTTAGTTTTATGTGCAAAAATCAAACCAGTATAACAAACTTCAGTTATCAGTAATTTAAAAAATTCAAAAATGTCCCATTCGTCGGAGCGATATGGAAATTGACTGAGCTGCACAGTTCGCATTGGCATTCGTGCATGCGCACACATCATTTTTGAAAGAGACGTTGATAAGTTTTATTTTTTTCCAAACCCAAAAGCCTTGTTTGTCAGAGTTATGTATTATACGCTTTGCTACACAAACAGTATTCTTTGGGTGGGGTATGGGTTAGACTTCCAGTTTGATTAATTCAGCACGCAGCTAAATTGATCGTTTTCTTTCCCCTGAAATTCTCAGTTGAGTCTGCGATTTATCATCCATGAAGTTCATATGACTTTGCCAAAAGAAATTTGAATGTATTTTAACACGGAAACCTTGTCCTGAAGTGGAATTCGATCGACTGTTGATTTAAAGTCAGAATGATAGACTTATGACTCGTTGCCAGTGACGAATCAAGAAAGGAATTTCTCCTTGTCAGTCAAAGGACAATCTAAGAGCTAAGTATGAGTAAATATAGCTTGTGCCATTTTCTTGTGATATCCATCAGTTCACATATTTACTTTTTATTTGACGCTTACTACTATAATATGAATAAAATCCCTTATTACAAAACTTCGATTCTCATTATATTTTCGATTACGACGTTTAATATGCAACTGAAAGTTTGTTACAATCCACCAAACATTCGGAGCGTTAAGAAATATTGTTAATTAGATATAGTATATGGCATTATCAGCACAGAGTTAAATGTCAGTCATGCATTCAGTGGGCAGTTGATTATGATCCCCTCCCCATGTTTCTTTCTGTTCCATGTAGACAGAAGTGATGTACTGCGGTGACTTCTGATGTAGCCTCCACTAGACAGTCTGGATCGTGCGTTGGGATAACTGTTGCATAATCTAGCGGTTGTACCCAGATATTTGGGCCAGCACGTCCCGTTTGCTCGCCTTTATAATCTTGATATTTGAGCTTCCGGCATTCACGAGCATTCGTTGATTGATCTCAGTCACATGTTTTGCACTAACTGCTCGTTTTATTGTCTACGAGTGATTTCTGACGGACGCATCTTGGTACACTTGTGCATATGTTAATCGAAACTCCATAAATACTTTTTGTAGTGATACAGGAATCTTTAAGACCGGATTTCCTGGGGCGCATTTGCTCCAGATGCCCCATAGACGCTTATCCCTAAACCAGCAAGCTTTTATTATTATTATTATTTTTTTTTTTTTTTTTTTTAGCTTTTAATATTTGTGTGCGCAGGCATAAAAATAATAAAAAACTACCAAACTACCTTATTACGGCACTGTGCATTTACATTCGGATTTGCACTATCATTTGATTTAAAATCAGTTTAGTTATGAGTTATGTTGATTTTATCGTCAAAAGACCATATTGGCGTTTTAGCTAACATGTCACAGGTTCATTTAAAATGCAAGCGCCTTTTAGAGCCATTTGTAATTATCCATCGTGTGAGATTCTTTAAATGCTAATCTTATTAACGACTTGCAATGTTTATTGTTAGTTTTTTGTTTTTGTTTTTTCGTATGATACATTTTTGTATCTGATGACCATTTTAAACTGAATTACTGAAGAGTTATTTGTTTCATTATTAATGGATCTAAAAGATAAAGATTATTACATTGAACATTTCGCTTTTTTCTTCAATTATCGTGGCACTAAAATGACATGGAGTTGGCGCAGGACTGAATGCTGCATGTTTGTAATTTGAGTGATTTTCAGATGTTTACGAAAACTAATCTAATTGAACGATAAAAATCAACTGTATGCCACTTTTAGGAACGGAAAAAAGCTTGCTATTCTGACATTAATTGTAAAGGATAAGGCTCATGTTTTTCAACATTTGTTGACAATCCTTCGCATCAAAATCCTCTTCAACCCATCGTATAAATTTTATGCAGAAATTTATGGTAGCCTATATTTATTTACTTAAGGTGGATTATTCTAAAATTAGTCCTTATGTTATCCCACTTACGAAGAGAAATAGTTTTCTTCTAAAATGCATTAAATTCACAGCTTTATAACAAGTATTTGGCTGCTCCCGCCACTTATAAATTCCAGATTTTTAATGTTCCTGTATCATTAAAATTACACAGAACACATTTTCTTTCAAATGGAAAAAAAGAGCCCTTGAAAATCTATTTTAATGTGGGAAAGTAGGAAGTGATGTGTCAAATTATTACTACTTTCCCCGAGAAAGGTCATAACCATGCAAGAGAATATATTTAGACGAATGATCAGACAGCCTGCGGAATGTTACTCAGAAAACCTTACCTTGGGGGAATTGAACAAGATTGTTGCTCTTTAAAGCCTGAGCTAATCCATTAACTGATGTAACTCACATATACTAAATGGGTGTGTAATAACCCATCCCTGGAAGGAAAGTCCTTTTCGAAGAAAAGGAAGGGGGGGGAGGATACACATCAAGTCAACCACCTGAGATTCTTACGGACACAAAGTATAATGGCACTTCTCATGGGAAGTTAAGAAACTTGACATGAATCTGGAAAAATCTTAAACTTGTTACCAAATTTTTTCCTTCTACTTTTGCAATTTCACTCTTGAGCGACTATTGGTTTAAGGCGACAAACGTCTCGTGACCTATGTAATTACACTATTACCTGCCGTCAGAAATGGCATACCTTTATTCTTCCGCAAAATTACCTGAGAAATTCCAGTTACCCTAAACGTACGCGCACATGCTTGTATGTGTACACACACATACATATATATATATATATATATATATAGATGTGTGTGTGTATGCATGTGTGTATATATGTATACATATATATATATATGTATATATATATATATACGCATACCACATAGACAAACAATTAGAGCATGACTGAAAGAACTGTACGCATTTTTTCGTATCAAAAACTAGCCTTTTATGTTAACAATCGTCACGTGCAATACTATAAATGATTATGAATCTAAGTGTAGAGCTTTAAAATGAAAGATGTTCCTCTAATACTCAGTGATCGGTGTACTGTGAGACATGTTTTTCCAGACTGCTTTCCTACACAAAAGTGAGTTTCCGGTGAAGTCTAAAAAGAAGAATTGTGGCAAGTAACGTACGCCAATAAAAATGAATGATCTTTTTACGCTCGGATCTATTCTTGCTTGCGTATTTGTTGATCAAAAAGAACACATACCATCGGTTTTCCCCCTTTCGTATTTCCAACACGCATTCATTCGATTTCTTTCAGAACTTTTCATTATTACTCTAAACATGTTTGAGTTAAGGTAGACCCATAGTCTTTTTTTTTTTTTTTAATCCTTCCTAAAACGATTTTTGTACTGAAAACTTGTTTGCACAGGTCTACATTAGTGCTACGATTTGTGATGCAACAGAAAAATGGCAATGGTCTTCGCTCAATTTTCTAGGTTTGAAAGGCATTTTCTGATGCCACTTCCAGAAAAGTTGCACATTCATATGCCCTACTGACTTAACAGCATGATCAACTCAAAAATCCTTGTCATTTATGACAACGTCGTTTCGAATTCACTTTGGCATGAGTTGACAAATCAAGTCTAGAATCACAAAGCGGGTTCAAAACGTCAAAATTGTGCGGGATTTTTGAGTTAACTGCTTTTTTAATTATTATTTACAACCAATGAACGTATAATTTTACCCAATATTTACTTGTGAGAAGTTTTCAATTTGAAGTTTTAGTAAATTCACTTGTTCTTTTCCCACAAAAAATCCGTCTTTTTTTTTTTTTTTTTTTTTTTTTGTCACATTATCAAGTCTGATTCATCTAATTGTTCTGCCTGTTCATTATATTCATTAAAATGAAACTAATTAATAACAAATATAATTCTATATTTGTCCTTAACTTGCATCGAAAATCTTGTTTTTTCGATTAACATAAATTTTACAGTATCAAATTATAATATACTCAGTATAAAATAATCAGAAAACCTAATTTTCGCAAATTTAACAGGCAATTAAATTTGACTTGCCTGTTAAAACATTTGTTTCATTTCTGCTCACAGGGCATGAGTCTTGTATTAAAGGTTAAAATAAGTGATATCAATTGTGGAATTCATGAAGAATTGACTCTGGCGAGTCATGAAATAATCATACAACCGCAGCTTTAAACAATTCATTAATATATGGCAGTTCTGTACATACATATTGATTTATCCATGGACTGTTTCTGGCCAACAAATCATTTCCTAGAATGTAGAAAATATAAAAGTCTAAATAAAATGCTCGGAAATGGGCCCATAGTTTCAGTTCGAATTAAAGCTGACTACACAGGTGCAGAAGGCGTAACCACGAAAAGGAAAAATACATTTATTCTCATGCTAATAAATGCACGACCTGTACTGCAGTTTGTCAGCCAGTTGATGTTTATCCCTTCCCCCAGGTTGGCAAGTTGAAGATTAAGCGGAAACGTCTATTAAAGACCGGAAGTAGGATTATAAGCATAAAAAAGTAATAGAGCCAGACTTGATTTTAGTGTCGGCAAGCTGGAGTAGAGGGACAGACATCAGATGTGATGATGACAGAGGACTTCCTGAGTTCTCGAATAATCTGCTGCCCCAGGTCGTAATAGAAGTGTGTTTGTGTCACGATGCTGACTTCTGGAAACAAAATTTATCTATCCCCCCCATTCACTGTAAATACAAATACGGTTTGAAATTATGCTTTAATATTATTCACACACTTCATAGAAAAAACATGAAATCACCCAGTGACATAAATGTAATCACTTATAAAACACCACCAATTATTAAAATTGTCGATATTAACTTTGTTACAAAACAGCATAAAAGCGACTACATTCTTTGTTCTTCACAGTATAGTTGTTACCCCCCCCTCCTCCTTAAATCCCTTTTGAAAAGGTCCGAGTCCGATTTCTTTCAAGCACAGAGAACTTGTGTCCGTTGGTCATCAGAGGGACTTCTGAATTTTAAGGTGTAGTGATTTTCTGTTGGGAACAGGTTTTCATCATGCAAAAGACAGGTCGACCATTTAGTTTATAAACATGACATAGTAACGTTCCATGGCCTTTAAGCGACCTCGGCTCCTGTTGATAACCAATGGGTGGAATTCTTATGATCATTTTCTAGTTTCCCTTGAGTTACCAGATGAGTTGCCTTCTCTACTAAATATCTGAAGCCGGACATCGTTTTACAGTGCTTGAACTGATTTGACTGGGGGATGCCTCTATTCTGAGTCGATAGAGGATGCCATTATGATCTTGTCAGAAAAGTTTAAGTTAATTGCACTGCGTGGTTTAGCTAAGAAAGTCAGATCTTTTAATAGATCGAACCGATGTTTTCATAAGGAAACCAAGTTGGTCTTCATCAGGAAGCCTACCCGAAATGGCAGAAATCTCAACGTTCTTCAGACCTTACCATCCTTAAGAAAGAAAGCTAGCTTACTTCCAGAAAAGAAAAGGCAAGTTCTAAACTAAGTTGTTCTCGATCGGTTGAAGAGGGGTAGAACGATTCTATCACATCATACTCATCATCATGTCATAAATCAAAAGTTTGTCCTCGAATAGGAACAGTGCAACTTCCTGCAGGCAGATTTTCTTGATCCAGATTCCTCTCTCTCTCACAGGAGGACTGGCTACCTAGATCGCGGATGAATGACATCGAAATATCTAGAGAGAGACGCCGATTGGTGTCATTAACAAATTACTCAACAAAGCTACTGTAGGACCAGACGGTTGCCCACTATTCATAGTAAAAAACATGCAGCACATACGTAGTTGATATTTTGCTTCATATTTTTAGACTAATCCTTCAATCTGGAATCGTTCCATCAATCTGGAGATCTTATCATGTCAAGCCTATTCCAAAGATTAGGAAACCTAAATCTCCAAAATATCTGCGACCAAAGTCCATCAGTTCTTTACTTAAAATCTTTGAAGAAGCGATTCAGCCAGAAAATGCCCAGCACTGCTTTGGTCACAGGCCTGACTACCTTCATACCGTTTTGACAAGAGATCAACAGCTACAAATCTTCTAGATATCCTCTTCAGAATCCAATAGGCCCTCAACAGCAAATCACAGATTGATATCATCTTCCTAACATTAAATCGGCATATGATAGAATCCAGCCTTTTTTACTATACTGAAGTAATATTTCGGTCTGGCAGATACCTTACTACAAATCTTGAAGTCAAACCTTATCACTACGCGGCACTTTGGGCAGTGCGTCAGGAGCTAGTGGGTGTACATTAGCCACTGCTGCTTTGTCGGTACATCCTGAGGTGCATTACGCCTATTCCAGGCGCTTCCGTGGACAGGAGCAGCAGTGCGTAGCACACGCTTCTTGATTAGACCGGAGTTCGAACCCGTGACCACCAAATACGGAAGATGCGGAGATGTCAGGGAATGACCACAGCATATTCTCGGAGCAATATGGCCTTAGTTGCTAATACTCCTAAAAACCAAACAACAAACAAACAAACATTACACCTATTCTCCTCTATACCTCTGAAATTTGGTCGTCTGCTCCTTCCTCCCACCTAAACAAGTACCTCAGTTTGGAATATTGGTTGCCCAGATGGATGAACAGGGTGGTGGACCACCCTTTTATTATCTCCAAGCTAATTTAGGCACCACTCTCTGGAGACTTCTCATCACGACAAGGAATGCCCTCACGTTAGCACGGCTTATCACTGGCCGAATTGTTGCTCCAACTGTATCGCCATTAATCTCTGGACCAAAGAAGGAAAGAGGAGAACACCTCGACTCCTGTCTCTCTCTGCGGCTTACGCTTACTAAGATCGATTCCTTGAAGGACACGTTTCCGGCCAATTGCCTCCAGATCTTTAATAAATTGGGTATCCATCCAGATGAGATCTGTGAGAACAAGCTCTACAGAAAGAAAATCCTTAAGAACTGCTGCCAGCTGTTGACTCTGTGAGGACCACCTGCACCTGTAATTTCTAGGTTGCTGCATGTATGTTTATTTTACTTTTGCCTTGCTGTTTATTCTTACAAACTTTGTTTTTATTTGAAGCTTATTTAAGTTGAATTCTGTAAATATCTCAGGTCGAGCACGCATGTACTGTACTCCTATACATTGTACATATTAGGTTCTCGCACCTCAGTATGTAAATTCCACACCCTCTTGGCACATTTTCGTCCTGTGGTGACACACGTTTTCTTGGGGCTAATAAATTCATAATAATAATAGTTTCAGGAGGTAAATGATTTATGCTCTTGGAAATTGGTGTTTTTAATCCTGCAAGACAGGCATACAGACCGTGAAATGCACGCAGTTTACACACGTTGCATGTGTTTTACTGCTTCAGAGTTTATTCTGAAATAAAGAAAACCGTCATGTGTACATTGTACTGCTGCGGTTCTCAAGTGATTCGGCCGTTAAAAGAAGCCATTCTTTAGCCGTTCTCAACAGTCGGATAATATGCCGATGAAGAACTGCTAACCACAGAATGGTGATCCTTACCAAAGAGGGAAAATGTTAATTACATTTATTTCCTGATTCATCTCATGATTTCTCAGTGTCACATGATGTTCCATTTAGCTAGTTCTAAACTGAAATAATAATATAGAGATACTATTATAAATAAACATATTAAAGAACAAGGTACGTCCCATAAGAGTATATCGATAGATGGAATTAGTTAGCCATGATGTGAATTTACAAATGATCATTATTATCTAGTATCCGAAAGACCTCAATCTCACTATTGATGCAAACAAACTATTCAGGTAACTTATAGAAAGAAGCAAACTACAAAGGACAGAATTTTTGGGATACCTGGTTCCTGGGTAACGCTAGGCTGTCACTCCTCTCGCTAGTGGACGAATCCACCGTCTGGCAGGTATATAGGTATATTGCATCACTACATTCAGGTAGACGGAAATTCGATGTCAGTATAGATAAACGTCATGAGTTAACCGACTTTAAAAGTGGGATGATAGTGGGTGTCTGACACATGGGTCACTCTATCGCGGAAGTGGTACAGAAATGCACTGTCCCCATTCGACAGTATCAAGAGTGTATCGGGAATACGCCATTTCCAGAATAACATCTCATCGTGGACAGCGTGTGGGCGTGGTGGATGAATGTGGCTGTCGACGTCTGTCTCGCATTGTTTCAGCCAACCGGGGAGCTACAATTGCACAAATCTCCGCCGACTTCAACGAGGGAGGTGCCACAAACGTTTTCACCAAGACCATCAGGCGATGATTAGCCGCAATAGGTTATTGGAGCCGTCGACTCATCAGAGTCCCGTTGCTAACACCACAACACAAGACTCAACAGAGCGAAAGAACGTCGGCACTAGACCTTGGATGATTGGAGACAGATCTCCTGGTCCGATGAGTCCCGTTTCCAGTTATTTCGAGAGGACGGGGCGGTGCATACTGGTGGAAACCAAACGAATCTATGCACCCATCATGTCAACAAGGAACTGTTCAGACAGATGGACGATCGGTAATGGTCTGGGGCTGTTCAATTGGCACACGTTGGGACCTCTGGTACGTTAGTATCTCTGAATGGTTCAGGTCACGTGTCCATCCTTGCAGACCATCTGTATACCGTCATCGTGCACCCACAGGGCAATGGACTCTTTTCAGCAGGACAATGCACCTCCTCACAGAGCTGTGGTGACTGGAACATGGTTCGAGGAGCATTCAACAGATTTTACCGCGATGAGATGGCCTCCCCGTTCGTCGGACATGAACTCTGTGGAGATGCTGTGGAAAGGTCCGTTCGAGCTTTGGATGCTCCACCCAGGAATGCGGCGGAATTATGGACAGCGGTGCATGGATGGAAATACCTGTGGAACGCTTTCCTGAACTAGTGAACTCAATACTTCGCCGTATGACTGCCCTTATCCTTGCGAAAGGTGGGCCTACCCATTACTAGGTAGGTATCTCATGAGTTCTGTCCACTCAGTGTGGCTCCGTAGCCAGGTGGGAAGGAGCAGCAGTGCGTAGCACACGCTTCTTGATTAGACCGGGGTTCTAGCCCGTCACCACCAAATACGGAGGATGCGGAAAGGTCAGGGAATGACCACCGCATATCCCGGAGCAATATGGCCTTAGTTGCTAATGCTCCTCAAAAAAAAAACCCAAACCACTCAGTGTATATTGAAATTAAAATTGAAGATGTCTCAAATCCAAATGTTTGTGCCCATAAAAAATTAGTAGTATTCGACAAAAATCCTTTTAAATCCCGCTATTTGCAAATTGCACAAAAAAAAAAAAAAAAAAAAGAATTGCTGTAGAACTTATAATGCAGCCGGTAGTCCATTTTTGTCAAATACTTATCCTGTCTTCGGTGTGACCGTAAAAAAAGAGGCTTTTATGGTTTTTCGGTAATACGAATATAAAGATTGATGGTAGACTTTTGTATCCATTGTTCTCATACTAAAATTAATTTGTATACTATCAAGACATGAGGTTGAAGGCTTCTGTTTCATAGAACAGCTGTTTTGTACGTTTCATAAATTTGATTTTAATATTTTTAAAATAATAATTCAATTTTCTGAATTTCTATTTTTTGTATGATAAGGACAGTGTTCAAAGTCATGTCTAGTTCTTCACTGTTTGCCGTTACATGTCCTGCGGCCCAGGGGATTTCCCTCAACTCTGCATCGTACCTTTTTGAAGAAATACAATCTCTGTAAAGGCCAGATTATATGGGTTAGTATGTGTTTGTGCAGGGTTGGTGTAGGTTTACGTTGGTAAGTTGTTCATCTAACCACTTAGCCCGTGGAACACTAGTCCCCTAGTTACCGTCAAGTGCCTCGGGTAGACGGGCCAGGTCGGTATATTCGAAATCTCTGGCGTAGCAACCCCTGGGTCGCCTGAGCTTACGAGGGAAGAACCTAAATGAAGGGGAGGGGTGTTTATTAGGAAGAGAGCGCAAGGGTGATAAAGAGAGGGGGGATAGAGAGACATCCATCCTGCATCTTTGTGTGTATGGTATAGTCAGCTAAAGTAGTCAATGGCTGGGATGGGCAGCATGACAGCAGGTCCAAGCGGGGGTCCCAACTGTAAGTCATGTATGTTGGGGTCAGATCCGCACACAAATGTTCTCAATCATTTAATCTGTTTATACATTTTTTTTTAATAACGCGTATCCAGGAGCAACAATCAAGTGTGAGCAAACAAACATAGTCCTCACTGTTCCATACACACAAAGATGCATGAATACCAAACGTAACACTATTGACTATACATACTCCATCTCATACACATATAAATCAATAACACACCTACATAAACAGGCACTTGTCTGTTTGTACAGACATTTAAGGGAGAGACATGTTATACGAACACACTCGTCGCCCCGTTTGTTTATCCACTCATACAGACACAGGACCGACATACACCGCTTTCTGGATGTAAATTCACATTTTCAAATTAATTTTTTAACAGAACACAAGGTACTTTCACGCCCAACACAGACATTTACGCTTATAGTTTCATACATACAGACCCAGGGAGACAATGCCATTCACAAAATCTAACTTTATCTACCGCTCATACGGAGCTTTACATTAATTAATTAATTAATTAATTAATGTTTGCCTTTACTCTTTCACGCACATAGACAAACTCGCACTGTTTTGTTACATTACAGGACTTAACATTGCAACAAGTGTGCGCTGCAAACTTCACCCCGGCAGCAGGAGTATCCCCAGCGATGCATGTCTAGATTGAGTACCCCACCTCATGCCAGAGGACAAATTGTCCCCAGTGCCAGTAGGGGAAAGTGTCCTTATTGGTTTTAGTTAGAATTTCGTGGTCAGCAGACCCGTAGACTACTCCCAGGGGCCACCATGTATGACCTGATTCAGCTCTGGGGCCAGCCCAGTCGTTGTGGTCAGAATAGGTTAGTCAAATTCAGGTAAATAGGCCACAGTTGTGGATTAGTCCTGTTAGGGGGAAGATCGGTTTGCTATTATGTATCAAGAAGGTGGTTATTATATTTTGCAGGTGGACTGTGTTCGGCCGATTAGCTTGTATTTACAGGGCGTGTTCTGCACAGCTTGCCACTGTATGGTTCTCCTAGATTCAAAGACTGCTTGTGAATACTGTGCCTTAGGCCTTATAGTATTCGTCTTCATTGGTGAGGAGATGTTCATAAAATCTGGGGAGCGGCCGATCTTAGGTCATGGACAGTCAAAAAGTAGGTGTCCAATCCTCGTTTACTCCCCTAGTATAGAGGAAGGTAATCGGTTAGTCCCAAGGCTGTGAAGTTGGCCTTAAAGGAACTGTGACCAGTCAAAAAGAAGGGCATGTACAGACAGGGGAAACACCAGGATGCAATTTTAGTATAGCTTAGTGCCACATTGGGCAAGAATTTCATAGTGACTTTCCGTTTATAGTGTTTTGTTCCTAGATTGTCTACCACTTTTGCGGTAGTTTTGTGGCAACGCGTTTTCTTTATTTCTCTGCGTGTTGTGTGAATTTTAAAGTTATGCCTAGACGTTCTTTGGCAATTGCACTGTTCACTGCGTACAATTTTTCAAGTCAAATGGTAAAGTACCCGCCTGAACCTATAGGACATGGGTACTCACGGTACGGCAGGCTCTGGTAATGGCTAGCAGAATTATTCTCTGTATGGAGTCTGTTTTATTTTAGTTTCTGGCTGGAACAGACTGCAGCCACATAAGTTGTAATCGGAATAAAGACTGCTTTCCATATCAGGACTAATGTTTTTCATTTTAATCCGCACTCAGATTACAGCGTAGTTTAGGGCTAAAGCCTCAGGTTACGAAAGAAGTTAACTAGCGTACAAGTTAGTGCAATTGCATCATTTCTGTACATAGTGAAACGTTACTTATTCGAGGTAGTGCAATATCATGGCAACTCGTTGTGCAGGTATTCAAAATATGAAATATACTTAAGGATGCCAATTTATAACTACTTAAATAGTTGGCTACGGACAGAAATGATGCAATTGCACTAACTTGTACACCCCACTCAGATTTACCTATTCTGGTGATTAAACCTGTATAGCGTCATATTTTTCTGGGCTGAGAGATGCTCAAGACGATAGAAGGTAAGTTTGGTGTCAAATATTATTTCTCAGTACTTTAGTTCCTGGACTATTTTTAAGATACGAGAGATTCGGTGAGGATGCAAAGTTCCTTTTAAGTAGAATTAGTTTTCTCGCTGATATTTTTAGTTTATGGACTTTAGTCCTTTCCTGTAATTTCTGCAGAGCCGTGTTGGCATGCGATTCTATTTCAGTACAGGCATTCTCCCTCACAATGAGAACTAAGTGATCTGCGAAAGCGATAGCATACTTGGTAGTTAAGTCGGTGTTTAGCAGCTCGTCAAGTGCTATAGTCCAAAATAATGGATCCAACAGCGACCCCTGCGGGCACCCCCTCTTGTGATGGTTCGGCTGATTCGCTGGTATCTCGTACGTACAGTGACTTTTCTATTGCTGTTTATACAACTGTGAAGATTTAGCGGCACATTTGCGTGGCGTAACCTCCTAAAGACAACCACAAATCATCAAATGCACCGGAAAAATCTATGGAGATGGCAAGCTTGTCTTTTTCTTGGGTAGTATTAGCTGCCAGATTCCAAACAGGAAAGTCAACAGAAGATGCCACTTACCAGTTGATACTAGTACGTGGCATCTTCTGTTAATTTTCCAGGTTAGAATCTGTACTGCCTATCAGATTGTAGGTTGGCGTGGTAATAATGATGTTTTATTCTGATTAGTAACAAGCGCACGTAGCAACGCTATCGGCCGGTAAGACCTTGGCTCAGTTGGATGATTATGGGTTTTTTAGTAATCAGCCTTCAGTTTCCATGGTTCTAGGTGACAGGGAACGTACCCTGAACAAGGCAGTTGTTATAGAAATTCACGAGATGGTCAGGGAAGGCAGATGCAACCCTTTTAATCACCTCCACCTGCAGAAGATCATGTCCTGGGCATTTGTTCTCTTTAGTGCCCTTTAAGGCTGCTTTCATTTCATCAAAGTTGAAGGGTGGCTCAGCAGTATTGCTCATGCAGGCTATGTTTCTACGTCGTATGTCTTGCTGTCGTTGCGAATATTATTAATACTATCGGCTCCTAGATGGGGCTTCCCGGATAAGAAGCTCCAATAAGCTTTTTTAATAATATTTAATGATGAATATAATTAATATAGTCCTCCCAAATATGGATAAGAACACCATGGTAGTGTTAACTATTTCTCCTTTTGGCATTTTGTTCATCACTATGCGATAAACGATCAACCAAGGATTTCCATTACGGATGTACGAACGAAGGCCCGCCAGCTTCCCTCTTCTTGTTTCTGATGAGGGTAGTGTAGATATTCCCGAGAGTCCTGTAGGTTTCTTTCAGGGCGTTGACTTGGATGTTCTTGCTCTTTGGAAGTTTTTTTTTTTTTTTTGCCTGGTGTACTCTTCGCGGGGGGTTATGCAGTTCGGGGCATCTTCTTTTGCATAGAGACATTACAGGCTGACATTATTGCCTTTGTGAGGTTGTCAGCATTCTCAGCGAGAGATGGCTGAGAGTCTTAGGCGAGGCACCCAAATGTGTGTTTCTGAGCTTCTCGGAGAAGAGGCTCAATCATCTTTTTTAATATTATTTAATGTTGAATACTAACGAATCCTACTAAAGTCATTGAGACGTAAACACAAGATGCATTCGATTTCTGTATGGCGCGATTAACTAAACAGGTCGGCTGGTTTGTTAGATTTCGCGGCGACTTAGCCGAGTGGCCAGGTAGCGAGATTGCAATAGCACACACTCTTGGACTACAAAAGGCGAAGTAACAAAAAGATTTCTACCAGACCTCCGGAAAATATACCCAAAGCAGCCACCTTGGTACTTCTCAGGGTACCATATGACAACACTATTAACCGGACACGGAACCTGCAAGGAGAAGCTGTTTGGCTTCGGACTCGTTGACTACCCCAAATGCATATGTGGGGAAAACGAAAGCTGGAGTCACATAGTCTATGATTGTCAACACTATGAAGACCTCAGCGGGCTACTAATAACAAGGTTGAGATACCTCCCAAAAGGACTGGAGCACCACTTCCTGGACACTGAGGATGAATATAGGTCGCTCTCCCAGTATGCGCAAGACCTGTTCACCAGGATAAAAACACTAATAGCTATCTACAGCAACGTACATAGAAGTTGACAAAAATCGCCGCCAAATGTGACAGAAAACTGAAACTTGCAGGGGACCAGTACTTGGACAAGAAGAGTGCTGATCACACGGAAAAGAGAAGCAAGGACGGGGCTCTCCCCATTTGTGACAGAACAGAACGCAGCACAGAGAGAAGAGAACAGACTAAACGCAGCACAGCTGCAAAGAGCCTGATGGCGATCTGAAGAGGGCACCCTAGCCTCTTCACCTATTATTCCCACTTCCTTGGGGGGGGCGGTTTTATGTTCCCTCTCTTCCACCCCCAAACTTCTACTCTGGTGGGGCATGGGCATGCCCCACTGAAAACTGGGGTTATCTACTCTATTGGCCCCATATTTCTGTCTTTTTCCCCAATCTTCGGTCTCCCTCCCCTCTCTACCTTGATCATAGCGAAAGCCCCACACATCAAAACCTTAACATGATAAAATTACCTTACGCCCAAAAGTCGGCCTAGCAAACCAAAGCGATATTACCCCTACGATAGGGCAGATATTTTATTTATTAATTTTTTCTTTATTTATTTTTTCTTTATTTATTTATTTTATTTTTATATTTATTTTTTTTTATTTTATTTATTTATTATTTTTTATTATTATTTTTTTATTTTTATTTTATTTATTGTTTTTTTTTAATTTTTTTTTATTTATTATTTTTATTTTTATTTTTTTTTAGGTCCTAGCCGCCGAAATCCCAGGAAATTAAGCGACAGGACCTGTCAGAGTGAATCTAGCTACTGGGTTCCTGGTCTGCCTCCACGGGGCATAAGTGGGACAACGTTGGGCCTCAATAGGGGTCCAACGGCTAAATGACCAGATGAACAACGGTACAGAACACTACACATGAACAATTCCCACACACTTTTAAATCTCTGGGATTTCGCAGTGAACTGGTTCACTACAATGAAAGCAACGCGGAGATGGAGGAAACCCCTGGTGCCGTATGACAACAACACACTTACACGACACTCTCGGAGTGGACCGTGATTCTAGTCCGTCACCTCTAAATGCGATTAACGATTGTATTTATGATTTATTCAAAAAAAAAAAAAAAAAACTTCTTTTTAACTACTCTGACTTCGTGGTCGTGCCGGAGTATAAACAAGAACGATCAAAAAGCGTTATAATTAGGGGAATGGGTAGATCACTTTAGACTATATAGCGGTCACATTTCTTTGATGCCTTCTGAATGAGACCGACGGCGACCATTATCTTTAGAACTGGTTTTGCGATGCGAAACAAATGCCGATGTCACTCCATTCCGAGCAGTTTAAAAAATGGTTTCTCGTTTTTAAAATATTGGAAATCCCAGCGGAATTAACTACCGGGGAAGAAAAATTAATTTTCTAGATTAGTTGGCATTCTTTGACAAACGTGCAGCTAAAACTAATGAATCGTTACTGAATGGCAACTTTATTACGTACACTTATCGAATAGCGAGTAGATCCCCACTGTCCAATCTTAGTCTTCAGATTAACTTGGATTTGTCGTGACGTGGACTCAACGAAGTGTCGAAAACATGCCAGAGGGATGCTATTCCTTCCACCTCATCCCACAAATGTTCAGTTGGATTGACAATCAGGTGAGAGGGGTCACAACAGTAAGCGGAATTCAGTCTCATGTTCGTGTGACCAGTTTTGAATAATTTTGGCGTTTTGACATGGCGCATTATTCTCTTTGAAGGGCTCATTAGCAGTTGGTTACATTACAGCCATGAAAGGATGCGTCTCGTAGGAAACAATTTCCAGATAACTTGTGGCAATGAGTTGTGGCGCTGGTATCAAGGGAGCCCAATGTACACCAGAAAAGCAACTCTGAAAACTAACTAGACATCTTGATATCTAGTTACCCACATTATCGTCACTCCAAGAGCGCTTGCGCGAGTCTACTTGAAAATTGCTAGAAGTAGAGCGTATGCTTCTTTCTAAATGGTATGTTTCGTTTGTTAACGAACATAGGACGTTATTTAAAAATGTAATTTTTATGTTATACTCACTTTCAACAATATCTGTATTGTTTTTAACTTCTGGAGGTAAGGAAATCAGAAATAAGTTGAATCTTATTTTAGAAAAATTGTCATAAGTTTTGCAAAGGACCCAAAGGCCCCCAAGTAATTCTTGAACAGAGCCCCACAAATGTTGGGGCCGGCTCTGCAGAAAAGTACTCTGCACTCATTACACTGCCACAGCCAGAATGTATTGTTGACACCTGGCAGGACGA